>NC_054558.1:7917297-8116719 GCF_017654505.1 Polyodon spathula
TAAACCAGTGGTTTTCAATCTTTTCATCTCAATGTTTCCAACAGCGACCACCAGATATACCTTAACTATGTGCAATATAAATCCTGACGCAGGTTCTAAATTTTTACAGACGTGGGTGAAATTTTGTCCCATGCGAACAGTCCATTTCTTTTTATCCCAGATCTCAGAGGTCCTCTGATTATTTTACAGAGTATGGGGACCTTCTGTAAAATTAAAAACTCAGACCTCCTGTGTCCCGTGCAAATCGACCTTGTCAGTGTTGTGTTACAATTAATATAGAATTTCAGGGGTATTTGCCTCAAAGCAATACCAGCCCACACAATAAACTCTAATATAATATTAAAATTGGTACAATCTGTCCTGTGATTCTACAGTTCAGTAAAACGCTACGATTGGGCATAATCAAATTGAGGACGGGCGAAAATACAAAACATAATTGGCGACTCTTAAAAAATGAATGCTTTCAAGGTGCATTTGAAGATATGTGTGGAAATGCATATCACTCAAAGGACAAAATTGTTATTGGTAGCCTTTGGAAAAGAAAGTACAACGAAATTAGTTATTTGCACCCGGTTAATTGTTTACAAATCCTGCACAAAAGCACCTTCTCTGCCCACAAGACTGCATTTCATTTTGAATTTACTGACTTTTGTTGATAAAAAGTAACCCACGTCTGGGAAGTTACTAGACGTGCTTTTGACCAACTCTGAGGACACCTGGTTTTAGTCCCCTGCGAATCAGGCTTTAAACGGCTGTTGTAAAACTGAGACCTATAAGCACCCGACACGTTTGCAATGAAAAACAGGAGGATGGGCTTGGATCTAAACATCAGGTAAGGTAGGCTGTTCTTTCTGTTGTTTAATTTGCATGTTTAATAACTGCATAGTAATGGTTCTGAATGTGACTGTGAGGTGAGACATCACGGCGATTTCAAGTTCATTGCAAGCTTGGAGTCTAGTTCATTTTTACTAACAAACATTTTTATAAATTATTACCCATCTGCAAAAATCTCCATCTCCCCCCAGAAACAAAATCCTGGGTACGCCACTGCTTTATCCTGTATATTTTGCAATGCATCCTGTGCCGATCCCCTCCTATCTGAGTTAGGAACACTTCATGTACAGTACTTAGAGTGCAAGCCGATTCTAGCAAGCTGGAATTTCCAAGGAAACTGATGCTTTGTTCCTGTTACTGGACTGGATGAAGCATCTTCTCAGCCCTGTACTGGAAGCCCATGCTGTAGAACCTGCAACTGTATGACAAACAAAATCTGCAGCATGTTGCATTACCGTCTTGAAAAGCATTCCCTAAACTGAGTAAGCCACAAGAGATTTCAGATCACGCAGCTGTTCAGGAACTCTTTGTTGTTTTAAGCTGTATTGCAATGCTCCTTTATCTAACAGTATTTGAACCATGTGCAAACTTGTTGTTTTGCACATGTGGGGGGGGAGGAGGAGTATTTTAGTTTAGAGCGCTGTTGATTTTTTACAGCTTAAATCAAATACTTGAATTGTTGGTGCAATCAATGCCCTCCTAACCTGAGAGAGATGGACGGCTGTCCTGTTTAAATGAAAAGATTAAACGAATACTTTGCAAATCGAAATCACAGCGTTTTTATTTCAAATGAAGTTATGGCAGGGAGTCCGTCAGCTGCAATGCTAAATGCTATTTCACAGTCAGAGCCAAAAAAGAGAAAGCTAATACACACATGAAAAAAGTGCCGTGGATTGACTGTGGTTCAGGATTGCCATATGAAATGGCACATCACCAAGGTACACAATGACAGCACTGCTCTAGCACAGAGCCTGCTGCTTGCAAACAGTTGCTCACTGCAGTGCCATGTAAAATGCAGTAAATGCAGAAAACTTTGATATTTTTCAGTGTTGCAATCGTGATCCACAATGTCCCATATATACAGAGGAGCAGTCTTCTCAATTGATCCTCAGTCTGGGGATTACCCAAACAGAAATACATCCAGCATTCCCAATCCCTTTATTGCTGTACGATCCTGTCTCAAGCCATTCCTGGAATCAGGGAGCCCGTCCAACGCTTCTATTTCAACTTTTAAAAATTTCCAATGTCTCTGCTCAGCGTAGTGGTCTTGTGAGGTGGCCCGGTGTTTGCTCTGGGCTCCTGTAAGACCCTTTCACCACTGCCTGCGTAACCCCCTTTCGTATCCACTGCAGGGCAGTAGTGTAATATTGCACCGTGCAATTAGAAAGCTGTTGTATAAATGGTGTGAAGTGAGCTGTGATGCATTGCAGCTCTTTGAATTTGAAAACTGTCTTCCTCTTGTTTCGTCCTATTATTAATATAAATATGTAGTGGATGGGTGCATAAAGGAAATGAAAGTAGCTGCGAGATCACATCACCTAAATACATAAATTATTCTAACCATACATGTGTATTGGGAGGTGCTGGAAGCAACCAGTGCAGTGTGAGCTATTGGGGATAAGAAAAGGAGCTATTAGGGATGACTATGAGCAGCATTCTTAGCTAGTGTTTCAGAGGGTTCACAAGGTCCTCTGCCACACCCTGTGCCACTTATCATCATCTGTACAGATCTGTGTGGAAACTGCGTGGTTAATTAAGCACAAGCAGCAATCTATGTTTTTGATGACAGAGCACAGATACCCAGAGCACAGATACCCGTGAAGCTAGCAGAGTGTTTTTTGCATGCTGTCTTGCAGAAAGGTGCTGTGGCAAATTTTACAATAATGGAAGTGATTGCTTACTGGAAATGCATTAGCATTGTAATAATACTAGATCGCAAAGTGCTTGGAGCTCATGTGATAGGACATGTCAGTCAAGCATTGCTGACGTGTGGCTAGAGAGCCGTGAGCACAGAAACTGTCACGGCAGCATTTTGTTGGTTAAATTCGGAAGGCTGTGAAAAGCATTGTGGTTTTGAATGGGAAAACCAAAAGCGCTGCCCTTATATGTTTTCACATGACCCCACAGATACATTGTCTGCAATACCCTCATGACACCAGCAGAGGGCGGTTAAAACTTGATCAATTGCACTTGATGAATATAAACAAAAACTGTATTATCTTCCTTATTTTTCTCAATCCAATGTAATACCAACACACTTCAAACACGACGGACCCTAATACTAGTAATTTGAATGAACAAAATCACTACTACAAATAGTGCAATAAGCACTGCATTTTACAGTTTCATTTTGGGGGTGATAAAGATGTATGAATCATGTGTCTGCCTGTATTTCTGTAACTGGTAAATACCTCAGAAACTGAGGCATATGACCAATTGGTATGACTGCTTGTTCACTATTGGGACAACCAAAACCATTTCACTCATGATTTTCTTCTTGATGACTTATTACTGTTCTCGAGTGAGCTATACCAGTAAAAAGTAGTCTGATTGAGCGATATTCTTCCTGTAATTCCCTTCAGCAGGGCAAGGGTTCTTTCGCTTCTTGCGCAGGGAGTTATTCAGAGTTCTTAGAGAACGAGAGAATGACCCGTAAGGCTAAAGTTTCACTGCAAAGCGAGCTTTCAGCTGACTGCTTTCTCAGCGATATTGACCGATCTCTGCTGCGGCAATGAAATCTCTCTGTTCCTCTGTGATCAGTCAAGGAGGAGATGAAACAGGACTCTGTTTATTTTATCCACAGAGCCGGAATTGCGTTTTCCCCCTTGTCGGATCTCTCGGAATGAGGGAGCAATCCAGTTTTCTTACCCATCCAGTTCAGGCATTTTTTATTACTTGTTTTGTATATAATGCAATATTTTGCAATATTTTGCATCCAACTGATATATTTTATATGAGAGTATTTTTTAATTAATTACAAATATAAAACAGAAATTTATTGATTGCATAAGTATTCACCCCCTTTGCTATGACACACCTAAATAAGCTCTGGTGCAATCAGTTGTCTTTAGAAGTCACATAATTAGTTGAATGGAGTCCATCTGTGTGCAATTAAGGTGTTTCACATGATTTCAGGTAAATACACCTGTCTCTGGGAGGTCCCACAGTTGGTTAGTACATTTCCTAACAAAAACTACATCATGAAGACGAAGGAGCATTCCAAGCAAATCCTGAATAAGGTTCTTCAAAAGCATCAATCAAGGGTAGGATATAAAAACATTTCCAAGGCATTGAATATCCCCCGAAGCACAGTAAAGTCCATTATTAAGAAATGGAGAGAATATGGCACAACTGTGAATCTGTCTAGAACAGGCCGTCCTCAAAAATGGAGTATCCGGGCGAGAAGGACACTAGTTAGGGAGGCCACCAACAGGCCTATGGCAACTCTAAAGGAGTTACAGTCTTCCACGGCTGAGCTGGGAGATACTGTGCAGATGGCAACAATAGCCCGGGTGCTTCACAAAACTGGCTTTTATGGGAGAGTGGCAAAAGGAAAGCCATTTTTGAAAAAAACTCACATCAGATCTCGGCTAGAGTTTGCCAGAAGGCACGAGCGAGACTCTGAGACCAAGTGGAAGAAGATTCTATGGTTTGATGAGACCAAAATAGAGCTTTTTGGCCTCAATGCTAAGTGCTATGTTTGGGGAAAGCCTAACACCGCACATCAACCTGATAACACCATCCCTACAGTGAAGCATGGTGGTGGCAGCATCATGCTATGGGGATGCTTCTCTGCATCAGGGCCTGGAAAGCTTGTGAAGATAGAGGGCAAAATGGATGCAGCAAAGTACAGAGAAATCCTGGAGGAAATCCTGCTGAAGTCTGCAAGAGACCTGGGACTTGGAAGAAAATTCATATTCCAGCAGGACAATGACCCCAAACATATAGCCAAAGCCACACTGGAGTGGCTTAAAAACAAAAAGGTCAATGTCCTGGAGTGGCCCAGTCAAAGCCCGGACCTTAATCCAATTGAGAATATGTGGAAAGAGTTGAAAATTGTTGTTCACCAAAGGTCCCCATCCAACTTGACGGAGCTTGAGCAATTTTGCAAAGAAGAATGGGCAAAAATTGCAGTGTCCAGATGGGCAAAGCTGGTAGAGAGGGGGGTGAATACTTATGCAATCAATTATTTTCTGTTTTGTATTTGTAATTAATTTAGAACAATTTGTAGATTTTATTTTTCACTTTGACATTATGGGCTTTTTTTGTGTTGATCAGTGGCAAAAACTCCTAATTAAATCCATTTTGATTCCATGTTGTAACACAATAAAATGTGGAAAAGTCCAAGGGGGGTGAATAATTTTGAGAGCCACTGTAAAGCAATATTTTAAACATCATTGCTACAGTTTATAGCTGACAGTTTCATGCTATTAAGCATTACTTGAGAGTTGATAAAATTAACAAAGCATTACTTGAGACTAAATGAAATGAACTCTCCAGAGATGCTTGTGGAGTATGATTAATATTTTGGTATTACCCATGATGTTCTTACTGCAACAGATTAGGAGGGTACCTATAAATCATGCAGTTGAGAAAATGTTGAAATACAAGTTTCTATTTCAACATTACATTGTCCACGCCTGTACTATCATCACTAGCTCACTGAAACAGCAAGTGCATTGCTATGACATTGCTACACTTTCAAGGAACTGGAATGGGGCTGAATGACATTATTGCTCCACTTTCAAAGAATTGGAGTGTGGCTGAATTAAAGTCAGCAGTTAATTATTTGACCTCCTTTATTGGTCTGTGTTCAATCCCCGTCAGCAGGAATGAACTAGTGGAAATCAGTACTTATAAAAAAGCGTGGAAAGACCGTCCTTTAATTTCTATATATATATATATATATATATATATATATATATATATATATATATATAAGCACTCTCAAGCATCTCTCTCGAACCAAGCAGGCACACTAAAAAAAGGTGTTATTTCAGTGATGAAAAATTTGAAAACTGTAACCAGTCATAGTCACATGAAGCCAAGGTACTGTATTGTTATTTTCTCCTAGAGTCAGCATGAGAGGAGGATGTTACATTTCCTGCGCATGTAACAGAATACCTCAACTCTGCACGGCTGTTTTGCAGAGTCTGGATTACATTGTTAGAAACTTGCTGAAGTGCAGCCAGAACAGGGCAGCAGATACTGTCCTTATATCTATGGTGAAGGCCTCAATCGTCCCTATTCCCTAGTGTCACATGTTTCTACCTGTGTTGTCAATTACTGCGGGGTGTCCCATGAGTCAGGCTATTGACAGTATCAAAGATTATAGCAATTAGGCAGGTTTGATGTTAAATGGGGCTGCCACATGCTGTTGACTGTCTGCAGCGCACTTTAAAATTATTTGAATTCACTCCTCTTTGCTTCGACAGTTCACCTGAAAGAAATGTTCTTGTGTCGTGTGGTTTGTGTTTTTAATCAATAAATGAACATTCCCCCTTCTCTGTTTGTTGGAGTTGCTTCTTAGTGAACTGTGTGACAGCGTACCCTTAACTAAATGGCACGACAATTTATTCCTTAGGGTAGGTGGAAGTCGGTCATTTAGGAAGGGGGCTGAGCTACGGCATCCAAGCTCAATGACTTGGACGGGAGACGGCATGGGATCCGAGGATTGGAAGATTGGATGCGTTCATTAACCTAGGGGTCCTGAGCAAGGGTATAAACAGGGGGCGTAGTGCAAGTGATCTGTCCCTTGGTAAATGATTAGTTTTTTAACCTACAAGGAGTCTGTGTTGCCATATTGTGAAACTGTGAGTTTTGTCTTATGTGTGTTAATGTTTTGTTAACTGTTGTCTGTTTGTTAATAGACAACCAGTAGCACGATCCAGAGCTGGAGCGAAAGCCAGCATAACCAGATATCACTTTCACCCCTGCATTTCACAGAGAACTGTAATACACCACTAGCGCTTATTCACTGTCACTAAGAACTGTGTTTGTGTTTTGCGTTTAGTGTTGGTTTGTAAAAACTGGACTTTTGCATTACGAGTCAAACCCGGGGATTTACAAATACCGAGTGATACACACCGCTGTATCACTCCATCATTATTATTTACAGGTGTTTGCCATAAGGCTCTGGACATTGCAGTAATTTCAGTTAACACCCTTGCACCTGTTCGTAATTGTCTGTGTGATTCTTACCTGCACTGCACTGCATTCATATGTACCCACTCACCACTTTACTTTAGCTAACTGAGATTCAAGACAGTGAAACTATAAATGCAATTACCTGCTGCCATGAACCTGATAAACTACCCCATTGGTTTGGAAATTGGGTTGTGAGCTTAAGTCTGATCAATCACGTGAGTGGGATAGAGAATCCAGCCACATCACAAAAGCAGCAGAAGTCAGGTGCCAGTCTGAGCTGTCCTGGACGGCAAGAAGGTGAACAAGCACAACTGCTTGAATTGATTTAGCAACAGCTAGTTTTATAGGAGAACAATAATCTGACTGCCTTTAAAGAATAGGATCTCTGATCTTTAGGGGAAGGTAGTCTACAGGAGGCAGTCTCCTACCTGTAGTTATTAGAACAGGAATAAAAACACAAGACAGGTTCAACAAAAAAATTGGGTAACTTGGGAAATTCAGCTATCAGCATGCATGTTCTTATGACAGTGATTCAGTACCAGAAATTAATTATTCAGAGTCTAATGACCTTTTCCAGGGATGCAACATTAGCAGTTTTGCAATGTGTGTCAAAGCTGAAAAAATGTGAAGCTTGGCTTTAGAAACTTTGTTCATTCAACCAGTCCATGCATTTTCACTGCACGGCTCCAAACAGCTCAGAGTATTAGTTTTGCTTTCTGCTTTAAGTGCAGCGTTTTAGAAGAAGTCACCTGCGTGGACTGTAAAATTCACCACATGACACTTTACCACAGTCTCATTTTCACACCTTTTTTTTCTTTAACTTTTCACTGTCAATGCTTGAGAAACATGCCATACTGCTCTTCAGCCCAAATGGCGAATATCCTCACATGGCCCAGTTGCCCATACTCTTCTGGAACTTTTGTGCTGTATTGCAATGCACACATCCAATCTGATTATACCCAAATAGAGGGATGCAATCACAGCATGAGGGTCCACTTTTTGTATCCAAATAAATCTTCCATTTCAAAATGTGCACTGAATACAGAAAACAAAGATTCGCCATGCATATAAAAACAGATTATCATCTAGCCCATACACTCTTCATCCCATGCACTCCTGTAGATTACAAACACACGTGCTGTGATACATGGATACAGGGTGCAACTTTCCGCAATGCACTGCGCTTGTACATTAAGATGTCTAGCAGGTGTAAGGTTGTGTGTGCGGAAGTTGGTTAGATTTTCCCGGGGAGCATATACAGTAGGAGTAAGACAATCAATTGCACACCATCAAAAACAGAAATGCTCCTTAACCTAAAGAAATGCAAACATGTCCTTGTGTTAAAAGCTTACAACAGCAGCTTCCAGCCTCTTGCCCTGAATTAGGTACAGTACAGTTGACATTGCAGGTGTCAAGCAAAGTGCCAAATGAAAAGTTCCTGTAAACACACCTCATCAAAAGCAAGGCTTTGCTGTGGTTGCTTGGGTAGAGTTGATGGTATCAGATTCTTATAAGAATGTCCCGCTGATATCCTGTAGTGGGCAGTAAGAGCTCGCTTCAAAGGCTTCCTGTTTCACTGTTGTTTATCTCTTGTTTACAGTATGGTAATTTAGAAGAAACAATTGAAAAGAATATTGACATGTTCATAATTTGGAAAACAAAAACAAGACCCTTGAATTTACTATCTATATGTTACGGTAAAAGTTCGAATCTGACACATATTTTTATTCGTAACTGTCAACATTTATCAAGTAAGATGTTAAATTCCGGAATTATGAAGCTATATAGTGATTTCCGAACGTGAAGTTCATCATTTACCGAGGCTTATTGGTAAATGCAGGTATATCATTCAATGGTTTATTTATTGATCAATTAATAAAATAATCATGTCGAAGAATATATTTATGGAAACTACATAGATGTGTAAAGGAAAGACATTTGGTCATTCGCCAAAGGCACTTGGTTATTCTTAAGATTTACCGGGAAATGTCTGAAGTGAAGCGTTATCATGTTTATTTCGGACATTTACCACTTTACTATGTCATGCTTTCTTTCTATACATTGTACTTCTTAAATAAGCAGAAAACGGCTTAAGTGCTGTGTTTATTTCTCTCACGAGCCATCTACATTCGTGTTCATGGCGTAATCCTCTATATAGAAAATATAGAAACGCACCTTAGTCTGTCCTTTAATTAAAAGCTCATGACTTTATTGCCTAGCTACCATACGTATATAATAAAAAAAGGTAATTATGATTGAATAGCCTCGCTGAGGTGGACCTATATGAGGGAACATCCATGCGCTTTGTGGGGCTGTAGACACATGCAGAAGGGTAGATGAGAGGCATGAACAAGCAGTGCTTGCCCGAGGCTTGTCATTCGTGGAAGTTCCTTGGGCTGTTTTCTAGGAAATGAGAATATCGTAACACCCCCTCCAAGGCCACACCTTGCCATGATGCAGCTCTGTAATGGAAAGTGGAAGTCTTTTAAAAGCTCGCCACGCCAGCTCTCACACCTGTGTTTCCCCAATTTGTAAAATGGAAGGCAGTTTTGCAAAATGTGAATGCAGTCTTTTTCATGGGATGATGCTTCAAAAACTCCGGATTAGCCAAAAAAGGGACAAAGTTATTAATAAGAGACATTTAACACCAGATCCTTTTGTACCCCCTCCCCTCCAAAAAATATGATTGTTCCTTTTTTTTTTTTTTTTTGGTAAATTAACTTTTTATTGTTTTTCAATATAAAATATTTTAAATACTTAAATACATGATTTGATATATTTGCACAAATGAATGTATTAAAAACAAACACAAAAATAGTTTAAACATTTATTATTATTATTATTATTATTATTATTATTATTATTATTATTATTATTATTATTGCACTAACAATGGGAATTTCAACAGATATGTAGAGAGACAGTGGTGCTGTTGAAGACAGCGCTGTCTACTCGCCTCTGGTACCTAGGGGGTTAATTCAACTTCATACCTTTTCTTGTTTAATTATGAGGGCGCACTCTGATTCATCTTTCTTCAGCCAGCAGTGAACATTTGATAAGGAGGGGTACACTGCCCTCTGCTGTTCACATGTTACAATAGGCCAATTAAAGGAGTGCTCACCAAAGTTTTAAAACAAAAACTCTTACCTCGTGTTTATTTATTTATTGCAATTATACAGTTCTTTTTTAAATACAAAACTATCGCAAAGCACTGTACATTACATTGGAGAAAAAAATATATATATTTATACACATTTATATAGCATGCCACACATACAACTGCCACAGTCAGGCCATTTAAATAACAATATACACATAATAATACAAACGTAGCAATTTTAAAGTTACATTACAACCCACTAAGATAAGAAAGCCATTTTATAAAAGTGTGTTTTTAGTCTTGTCTTGAAAACTGTAACGGTCCCAGCTTCCCTGACAAACGAAGGCAGAGTATTCCACAATTTCGGAGCTCTACAAGAAAAAGCCCTCCCTCATCCCGTGCTGCTTTTGTTGACCCTCAGAATAACCAGCAGCCCCGCATCCTGTGATCTCAGAGTGCGGTTTGAAAGATACAGGGTCAGTAACTCCTGCACATAACTATGTGCTAATCCATTCAGGGCCTTGTAAGTTAACAGCAAAATCTGAAAATCAATTCTATACTGCACAGGGAGCCAGTGTAAAGAAGCCAAAACAGGGGTAATATGTTCACTTTTCCTGGTTTTAGGCAGAATTCTAGCAGCGGTATTCTGAACAAGCTGCAAGCGGGATACCACACGTTTTGGGACACCAGAGATAAGTGCATTACAATAATCAATTCTAGATTAAACAAAAGCATGCATTAGTCTCTCGGCATCAGATACAGAAATAATTGGTCTCAGTTTGGCTGTCTATCTCAAATGGTAAAAAGATACTTTAGTAACTTCCCTAATATGAGTCTCAAATGATAGATCAGGATCAAAGATGACCCAGACTCTTAATTTCTAGTTTAAGTTTTGTTGAGAGACTGCAAGGGTCAAGCTCATGATCAAGAGAGCATCTAGTAGCTCTCATATGTTGAACTAGCTCTGCCAGGTCCTTTAAGGTAGTCAAAGAAAAAAAAAAAACATAGTACCCTTAACAGGTGTAGTTGGTAAAATTGTGCCGGAGTCCTCCTTAATACAAGGGGTCTGGAATCTCATTTCTGATGTCCAGTATTTTATTTTTAAAGAAATGTAAGAAGTCATTGCAGCTGTGAGGAGCCAATGTCAAGGGTAGGACTATTAGAGGAAAGATTAATTAATTAATTTATCTAGGGTAGCAAAAGGAAATCTAGGATTATTTGTATTTGTTTCAATTAAATTAGAATAATATGATGATCTAGCCAATGCCAGAGCTTTCCTATATTGAACCAGGTGGCCCTTCATGTGATGTAATGAATGTGTGGTTTAGATTCCTGCCACCCCTGTTCTATTTGGAACTTCAATGTATGAAGTGATTCGACACCAGGAGGGTACCTGCATCTTTTCATATACAACATTGTTCATATTCCAAACTAAAATGCAAGACATTCTGGTATGTTTTATTATATATAAACACACACATGCACGCACGCACACACACCTTAGTTTGGAATATGCACAGTGCTATACATGACGAGATGCAGGTGCCCTTCTGGTGTACTGCACCTGAATTTCAATTTATTTCAGGCCAGTATTAAGGTAACCTGATCTTCTTTCACAACGTGTAGTGACTCAGCCCCTGCCTGAATTACTGCGCTGAGGAAGGTACAGTGGTGATGTCATCATGAGGACTTTTCTGCAGGTACACCCTTTACCAGTCAGCTACGGATACAAGAAATACAAAAAGGAAGAGGGGAATTCTGCAAGACGTCACCTGCACCTGTTTTGCAATGTTAGGAAAAATGAATTAGAATTAATAATGATAATGATAAAAATAAAAAAAAAATAGAAATATATATATATATATATATATATATATATATATATATATATATATAGTATGCGGGTTATATTGGTTTCCTTAAGAACACTCAGCTGCTGTCTTGCACAATAATTAAAAATAATTCATTGAATTAGCCCTTCTTGGTAACACTTTACGTGAAATGTCTGTAATTGCTGTGTATTTACATAGCAGTTACTTAGTAAATACATGTGTACTTACACATAATTACAATGTTATTATGCATAGTTACAATGTAACCTTAACTCACTTAACCCTAACCCAAATACTAACCATTTTCTGATACAATGGTTTACTTAAATACATAGTGCAAAAAAAAAATGTACTCATTAAGTACATTGTAACTATGCATAATAACACTGTAATTAAAACTAAACTAAAAACATTTTATATTTTTATGAGTGACTTTGGGCACAATCACTTTGTTTCCAGTAACATGTTTGTAAATTGTATAAATGTCCTTTTTTCTCAAATAAATGCTTGGAAATGTGCCCACAAAATCTTGTCCTGATGCACTGGACAACCCACAAAATCTAGTCCCATGCCACTATATATTATATATATATATATAATATAATATAGATCAATATATAGTATAAGATATATTTATATATCTATATATATATATATATATATATATTATGTTATATATACTATGATTGATGTATTCCTTGTTTGGCGTCCTTCTTCTTTCATTCCTTACTTTGTTCCTGAATGTTTTTTTTTTTTAAAGAATTTTTGGATGCAGTCTTCCTGATTCTGAGAATGCATCCTAATCTTGAAACTGAAAGTATTGCTTTTCAAGCGTCATTTTCATATCCTCAGTTGCAATCAATCCAATGTATGCAAAGCAGGGAGAAAACACGTTGAAGGTAAAGGAACCTTTGCAATGTGAAGTATAAAAAAGCATCATGCAATGTGATTGAACGCACTAACAATGGGAATTTCAACAGACACGTAGAGAGACAGTGGTGCTGTTAAAGAGGCACAGTCTACTCGCCTCTGGTACCTAGGGGGTTATTCTAGAGATTCTTGATTCATTATCAATCCCACATTGATTCAACCTTCTAGTAGTGAACATTTAATAAGGAGGGTTACACTGCCCTCTGCTGTTGACATGTTGCAGCAAGCCAATTAAAGGAGTGCTCACCAAAGTTTTAAAACCAAAAATCTTACCTCTTATTAACATTATTCATTTCTGTACTCTCTTTATTGTGATGAGAATTTGGTGGATTTTCATTAATTTTCTTTATGAATTCATTAATATTTCAAGTGTAAACCTAGAGTAAAACTGTACCTGTGCTGTGGGTCACAGTGTGTAACCAAAAATCTCTCTCTCTCTCTCTCTCTCTCTCTCTCTCTCTCTCTCTCTCTCTCTCTCTCTCTCTCTCTCTCTCTCTCTCTCTCTATATATATATATATACACACACACACACACACACACACACACACACACATATATATATATATATATATATATATATATATATATATATATATATATATATATATATACACAGTTCAGTTTGAAATAAAAACAATGTTATATATTAAACGTGCAGGTGGCCTCCTGGTTTGTTGGTGTGTTGTACTGAGACCTGAATCTGTATGAATCTCAGGCCAGTATTAAGATAACCTGATCTTCTTTTACAACGTGTAGTGACTCAGCCCATGTAGAAAGACAAGAGCAGAGCTTGTTGTTCAGCCCCTGCTTGAATTACTGCACTGAGGAAGGTACAGTGTTGATGTCATCATGAGGACTTTTCTGCAGGTACACCCTTTACCAGTCAGCTACGGATACAAGAAATTAAGAAATACAAAAAGGAAGAGGGGAATTCTGCATCTGTTTTGCAATGCTAGGAAATAATCGATTAGAATTATGACAATGATAACAATGTATTCTGTATTAATGTAGTAGTTACTTAATACATACATGTGTACTTACACATAATAACACGAGGATAAACGACGAGACCGACTGTAGTGCATTTATATCACTCAACAGACAAGTCTGCCCTCATCAGTAATATTTACAAATTATATTTATATTTAAAAATTTATATTTAAAATTTTTTATTAAACTGCCAGTTTGTATGCTGTGGTGAAGTCAGTTAAGCTGTCCACTCGACCTGTACATGATAAACCTTATAATCTTACAGCTTTACATAATAAACCTTATAATCTTACAGCTTTACATAATAAACCTTATAATCTTACAGCTTTACATAATAAACCTTATAATCTTACAGCTTTACATAATAAACCTTATAATCTTACAGCTTTACATAATAAACCTTATAATCTTACATCTGTACATAATAAACCTTATAATCTTACAGCTTTACATAACAAATCTTATAATCTTACATCTGTACATAATAAACCTTATAATCTTACAGCTTTACATAACAAATCTTATAATCTTACATCTGTACGTAATAAGACTGTAAATTCCAGGAGTTCTAATAGAATCTATAGGGCTGTAAACAGCTATTATTGATTTTAATGCTGTTATGCATAGTGACAATGTACTTAATTTATAAATCTTTTTGCACAATATAACCCTTACCCTATCCCTATCCCCCTAACCCTAGCTCACCAAACCCTATCCCTTTTCTGATACAATTGTGTATTTACATACATCATGCAAAAATATTTACACATTAAGTACATTGTAACTATGCATAATAACATTATAGTAACTACTATGTAAATACACAGTCATTAGAGACACTTTGTGTAACCTTTGCGACCTCCTCCTTAGTTTAACAGGATTATTTATGGCATAGCAGAACTCCCTCTAAAGTAATTCTATTAATTAAAATATCGTTGGATGTTTTAAGTATAACAAGGATGTTAAAAAGCATAGACAATTTCAGGCATCGTTCCATGAATATCATCATTGTGATTTACACATGTGCAACATCTTGCCTAATACAAGAATGTCCTCATGCAGCACTGATGAGCTAAGGTTTTTAGTTCCTAATTTACAGATCAGATGTGTGAAAGAAAAACTACGCTTGCCCTCTGATGAAATTATGCAAATTCTGTAAGGTACCAGGTGAGTACAGGGTGACTTCATTTTACCAGGTAAAGCCCCCCCACCAAACTGGGGATCCTATATAAGGTAGATATCGGCTAGTGTCGTGATCAAGAACAGAGACGAAGGATCCCCTGTCATCAAGAGCCGGTAAGGTGGATTGCTAGTTCATGAATGAGTTATTGTAATATATTGTAATAGTATATTGCAAACAATGTTACACTGTGTTTATAATACCTCTTACTTCAGTTGGTTATTGGCAGTTAAATAAATAAATACAAAGTTTGACTTATGAAGAATTTGAATGAAGTAAATATCCTTGTTTTAAAGCTTAAAGTGGATATTATTCAGTGTCAGTAAGTAAGAATGATAATAACAGTGTTGTGTGATAGACTGCCCTTTCTCCTATTAGAACACAATAACATTGCTTTGGACCACAGATTGTGCCACGCATTGCCCTTTTCTATTAGATTCTGCTTTAGTCAATATGTTTAAGTCAAAATTAAACTTTTATAGTTCAGCTTTTTTAACCTGACTTACAAATATAATTGTCTTTATTTATTTTATTTGTTCGTAATTTTGTTTTGAAGCTCTCATTCTTATCCAGGTGCTGTTTTCCTAACTTGTTTTGTTTCGGTTTAGATTATTGTTATTATTCATTGATATTATTATTAGTATTATTATAATAAGTTATTGCTGTTTTATAATTGTTACCCCTTCTACATACTGCATCCTTTTTTTCTGTTTGAGTTGCTGTGGTATGAAAGGTGCATATAAATAACATTGAAATTGAAAAATAGAATGGATTGATCCAAGGACTGAGCCCTGAGGCAGATCAGACCCAAGTTCATAATGAAAAGCTGAATATATGCATTGCTTTGACAGACTCACCTGTCTGGAAAACAATGAGGACCGTCAGTGCCCTTTGCTGTCTGCTTGCCGTATCCCTTTTCGTTTGTGGGGGGTCTGTCACAGCCAAGCAGATGCACTTTGGAGAATGTGCCTTGAACCTTCACCTGCACAATTTAAGGGAACATTTCAACGAAATGGACAGTTTAATTGTAAGTATGTGATTTAAATATCGATATCAGAACCTAATTGGTAACACACAGTATAACTACACTGTATTTAGACATGTGGTTACATGGTATTTGCATTTTAATGCACAACAACATAGTAATATATGTTATTACACTCCCAAACACCTACACTGTTAATATGTGTGTTATTACACTCCCAAACACCTGAAATGTTAATTTTGTAACTAAACATATAGTAACATTGTAACTTTACTACTAAATGTGTAATTACATTGTTATTACTATCCACTAGACACTAATATTATCTGGCCATGGTTGTTATTAGAGGAAGGTTCAAGATCGTATTCTTCTAAAAGCAAAAGGGGCATATTTTGAAGAAAGTGGAAAAAAAATGTGTGAAATGGTACAACTATTGCTCCTTCCGAACGTGACAGTATTATGTATGTGTTTTATTCTTCCCAGAAAATATGCCCAATTGCTTCTCTTGTCTGCTTTTATGTATTATGAGTTATATAATAAATCAATATTTGCTATAATATTCCTTTTCTCCTATTTCCCCTGTATAACAGCCGCAAGGTGATTCGAGCGTTGCACTTCTGGACAGAGATGCACTGAATGATGTAAAGGTACTGCATTCTTTGGATCTGAAAAGTGGATCGTGTCGGTAACATTGTTATTATTAGGCTGAGCCAGTGATATCCAGCGTAACCCAACATATTTCCTGTGTTTCCCCCACAGCCCGCGGAGAGCTGCTGCTTCTTGCGCCAGGTGCTGGCGTTCTACCAGAGAAGCGTCTTCAGTCACTACACGTCCAAACACCCCATTGTCAAGAGACGATGCAGCAGTCTGGCTAACAGCTTCTCCAGCATTGAGAAACCTCTGACTGAGTGTGTAAGTGCAGCTTGCAGTCAACACCTCCACAGCATGGGGCTATTCCATTGATCTGACAGCTATGCCATTGATCTGACAGCTATCCCATTGATCTATCAGCTATTCCATTGATCTAGCAGCTATTCTATTGATCTGACAGCTATTCCATTGATCTAGCAGCTATTCCATTGATCTAACAGCTATTCCATTGATCTGACAGCTATGCCACATAGAGACACAAGTAAAACTTCTCTCTCTTATTTGTATTTCCTATTCCCGGGGATTAGCACCGACGCATGATGTGTTACTGTGGAGAAGAAACCCGGCTGAAAATGAAAGAGCTTCAGAGCACTTATGACAAGGTATGTCACTTTGAGGACTGTGGATTGGGTGAACAATTGATAATAAACACACAACATTCTCTTTTCATGACTTGTTATAAATGTTTTTTTTTTTTTTTTTTGGTTTTCAGTTGGATGCTCATACAGCTGCAGAGAAAGCAATCAGTGAAATCCAGATTTTATTATCCTGGATGGAAAAACCTCACGACTACTAACAATGCATCTGTTTCCACGGTGACGCTCTAGAGCTTTTCAGAAGCACAATAATATGTTTAAAAAATGATATATTTATATTCCTATGCTGTTTAACTGGTTAACTATATTTATACTAAATTAAGTAAAACATGAATTTATTGTTAACTTATGTTTATATATTTATATATTTATATATGTATGTATTTATTTATTTAATATTTGAATTAAACACGTTACTGTATCATGTATTTGTATGCGGTAAAGTAAGTACACATTGTACACAAGTATTTAAACCCCTCTATGCATTTTGTATTTGGTATTATATATTTTACTGCTGTTTTAAGCAAACTTGGATTACACTATGTGTGTTCAAAAACGAATAAAGATATTCAGCATCCAAGGGTTTCGGTTTTGTCTGCATTCAGTTTTATCTTCTCTCATGTTTAATGTATATCCTCTGTAAGTACCACAAGACCTGACCATAACAATGAAATATCACTTCAGTACATTAAATAGATGAGATGCTTTACAAAAGAGACGTTTCAAGTATTGTCTATGGACGAGCCTGTTGAAGACAAGTTTGAGACCCTTTTCTCCAGTCAATTAAACTCAGTTCACCAGCTGTAAAACAATGTGAAGAACGATACATGCATGAAAATAAAATAGCTCAGAATGAACGGGACACGAGTACAAAACAGTTCACTTTAAAATAACATGTTTTTACAACACAGCATTATTTCCAATGCAATGTTATTACGAATAAGTACAGTGTGCTTAATGTGTACATCTTTTTGCATGTTTTATGTAAGTACACAATTGTATCAGAAAAGGATTAGGGTTAGGGTTGGGTTTAGGGTTAGGGATTGGGTAGAGGTATATCGTGGGAAAAGATTTGCACATTAAGAACATTGTAACTACGCAACTGTTATCATACAAGAAAGAAAACCGATTATACAAAGTTTAAAACAGTGGAAGACATTTGTATTGTACTTTAAACACTGTTAAAGCTGAATGAACCACATGCAAGAGGCAAACCCTCAGGCATATACAGGTGTGACACAGCTGTTTGGCGTTGTCAGTTACAATATAGGAAATTTCACTGAAAAACCAGACAGCTTCCTTGTTGTAAAACTTCTGAGTTTAAAATGAGTTGTCAGCATCACAGGGATTGTCAAATTACACAGGCTCCCCAACCCATTTGCCTAAAGAAATCTGCCAGAAGATAATAATGTTCCGCGCAGTGATTCCCATCAGTCAGGTATTACATTTACAAACATATCCTTCAATTGAGCTCATCAGTCTTAGTTATCACAGCTTGAAAACCATAGACCCCTTTTCCCATTTAAAAGTGAGGAAGGACTGCTTGAATGGATGGTAACCCTTTACATCAAGTGTCTCTAATTACTGAGTATTTACATACAGTGCCTATAGGAAGTATTCACCACCCCACTCCCCCCCCCAGGACGTTTTCGCAGTTTGTTGTGTTACATCCTGAAATCTTGCTGCATTTAAATGGAAAAAAAAAAATCCAATTTAAATGCATCAAGATTTCAGGTTGTAACACAACAAACTGTGAAAACGTCCAAGGGGGGGGTGAATACTTCCTACAGGCACTATAGTAGTTACTTAGTAAATATGTGTGTGCTTACACATAATTACAGTATTACATCTAACAATAGAACCCTAACCCTATCCCTAACCCTTTTCTGATACAATTTTGTACTTACATAAATCAGGCAAAAATATGTACACACTAAGTATATTGTACATATTCATAATAACATTGTAATTACATGTAAGCACACACATATTTACTAAGTAACTACTATGTAAATACACAGTAATTAGAGACACTTGATGTAAAGGGTTACCATCCATTCAAGCAGTCTTTCCTCACCTTTAAATGGGAAAACGGGTCTATGGTTTTCAAGCTGTGATAACTAAGACTGATGAGCTCAATTGAAGGATATGTTTGTAAATGTAATACCTGACTGATGGAAATCGCTGTGTGGGACATTATTATCCTCTGGCTGATTTCTTTAGGCAAACGTGTTGGGAAGCCTGTGTAATTTGACAATCCCTGTGATGCTGACAACTCATTACAAACTTTTAATGTTTTACAACGAGGAAGCTGTCTGGTTTTTCAGTGAAATCTCCTATATTGTAACTGACAACTCCAAAGAGCTGGGGCACACCTGTACATGCCTGAGGGGTTTCCTGTTGCATGTGGTTCATTCAGCTTTAATAGAGCGAACTTTCTAGAATTGGTTTTCTTACTGCTATGACAGCAGCTGGGCTCCAGATATCTATTTGGCATTTTAGAGATAGGGTCAGGAAGGGTATAAACAGGGATCTGGGGCCTGTTTTACTTTTCCTTTTCACTTTTAAAAGATCAAGAAAACTAAATTTCAGAATTTCACATCAGCCCATTTGGCATTTGACTGATGTTATCAGTATGCTTCCTATTTTTCGATATTAATCAGTAAAGCGTGTTAAACGTCGAATTCCCAAAAAATGAGAGTTTGACTGAAATTAAATTATATAGGACAAACGTCGATGAAACCACTCGCTATTTTTTAAAATTTTTGTACCAAAAATAACAATTTACAAATCATCTCTAGTTTGTTTAGTTTTTGTACTTACTGTCTGTCCCGTCTCCGTTCCACTTTGAATGGCTAGGGGTCGCTGTCAATCATCTCAGTGATCTGTTAGTATAGTTTCACGGTCACTGTCATTTCATCCAGTTCTGACAGATCTCGTTGACTGAAGCAGCAAATGACTATCAATCATCAAGGCCTTCACCGACTGTGCACTTTCATTTGCCAGCTCAAGCCTGTCATTCAAAGCGCCTACTTTTGAAATTAGCAGGTTAAAGTGTACGTTGGGTTTTGCTTGGTATGCAGTGACATTTACTAGTTTGATTTGAAAATGGGGCACAAGAGGAAAACACTTAATGAGTATTGTGCACAATCCCCTGATTGGTTAATAAAGACAGCTGTCTCTGTAACTCAGTAGATCAATTCACCAGCTCTCCATAGCTGTGACCTCTGGAGGCCTGGGTTCGAATCAGGTTCAGATCACAGGTAAACTGGTAGGGTTTGTTATGAGGGGAGGGTTGCAAGGCATCAGCTGTCATTGTTCTTCCCTGTGTTCACCAGCACCAGCGTTTTCATAAATAAATGGCTACTTCTAGGTTTGTTGTGTTCCTAAATCTTGCATTATTTAGAACTGTTTGCAACCTCACCACCACTGAGCAGCAATAGAAGTTTGATTTCGGGGTGAAGTCACACCGGGTTCCGTTCGGAGGAATTGTTCTGAATTCAGAGCGAAGTCGTTTGGACAAACTGACCGTACAAAGATTCCCTCTAGACCAGAGGTTCTCAAACTTCTTAATTTGTCAATTAGTCAATGTGTAATGTATATTCACTGTAAGTACCGCAAGGCCTGACCATAACAATGAAATATCACTTCAGTACATTAAATATATGAGTTGCTTTACAAAAGAGATGTTTCAAGTAATTTCATGGTCACGTCGACAGATTTTTCACAATGTGGAAACTGTTTCTGTATTTGCATATTTTTAATTTGGGGAAATTAGCGTACTGGTGTAATCTCTTCATCCTTTCATGTTAGCAGTTCTTAACCGGAAAATCAAGGAAGAAATACAATTCAATTCCAGGATTCTTATTTGGGATGAATGCACTTACAGTATTGCTTTGGGTCTTTGCCATTGCTTCAGGCTTGTATCATAATGATCCCAATGAAATGTTCTAAAGTTGCAGTATCTCTCAGTAAATGTTACATTCAAATACATTCTGCATCAGAAGACAGACCCCTTTGACGGTCCAGTTTATTTACATTGTCCCAAGTGTATTTTTTTACTATCAGGACACAGGCTCTTGAAAATCTTGAAATTTGCTTGCCACTATATCATGAGCCAAATATATATTTCCCTACTACTACTTGCACCAGTGTGATGTTATAAACTGCATCCTGAAACCATGACAGAGTTCAGGGCTCTGTTTTCTCCCTGATGGCCTTCCCAGCGCAATCAGCACGCACAACTTTTGAATTAATTTTGTTTATTCATTTATTTAAATGTTATCTATTTATTGGAGTTAATTATTTCAGTCTTTTCTGTTGAGTCCCGTTGGCATAATCGTGTTCAGTCTATTTATCCATTTACTTTCTTTTATTCTTCTATATGCCGTATTGTCTAATTGTAGCTGTTCTAATGCCACAAACTTTACATCATTTATGTCATGCATTCATTTCATTCATTTTTTTTATTTCTAAATAATGAAAGGTTGTTCTGAATTCTTTTATATAAAGTTGTTCCAGTCTCTCCAACATATTTCATTTCATCACATTTTTCACAGGCTATTCCATAAACTGTATTGCTATTTTTACAGTAGATATTAGTATTTAGCAGATATGTGTTGTTCTTGTGTTTAATTATATTACTTCAATTACTTGTGTCCTTGTATTTACACACTTTAGATGTACCAGTGCAAGTATTTGTAGAGCCTGTTCTGTCAATTATTCTTTTATGTTTACTGTGTGTGCGTGTGTGTGTGTGTGTGTGTATATATATATATATATATATATTATATATATATATATATAAACACATATATGCTAAATAAACTATGTATTATGATTGAGTGTAATTAAACCTTATTCCTAACCCTAAAATGTGACAGGTGTAGTTCAGCTGGTTTTTGATTTTTATTGGAATTTATAATAAATATTAAAAAACATAAATTACTACTTATTTATAGGTACTTCATCATGATACAGTTCAAATGCTCCTTCAAATTTCATTTTGCTAACTCTGGGTTTTTCTCTAACAGTCAGCATCTGTCATCGTGACAGTTACCTGCAGTCAAACTTCCTGAATGAGCCCTGCTAGTGATTTTGGTGATGCAATCCTATTGTCTGGTGTTCAGAGCAGGAACCTGTGGATTCCAAAATTCCAGCAGGCAGCCTTTAAAAGGATGAGGAGGACCATGAGGAGCAAGAAGAAAGCACGACACAGCTGAACCAGGCAAGCTCAAGCAACATCCAGTCTGCTTTCATCACAGGAGGTAAGGACTTCAAATATATACTGCAACAGCTATGTATATCACTCATTGTGTGCTTCATTGTTAAGTTCCCTATTGATGTATCGAATTTCTAAAAATGTAAATAACCAAAAGCACGTTATATATATATATATATATATATATATATATATATATATATATATATATATATATATATATATATATATATATATATATATATATATGTATACTATTTAAGTAGCAACACTTGAAATAGCAGAATATTTTTTATATGTTGCAGTAACTTGTGGTTTATAATTGGAATTCAATCTGGATTGAGACAAGTAGAGTATGACATGTTCAGTCCTATGTAATTACTTTTGAATTGCAGACACATTTTGGCATAGTACATATGTGTATGTTTCTTTTAAATGTATCTGATACCATATATTAAGATTATTTTAAACTGTATACTATATTAGCAATATCTAATAGCATATATAAACCCTGTACATCAGACCCACAGAGCCAGACTGCCCTGTTTCACAGAACAGTCATGTTGACTCTCTAGGCACTGGAGTAACTTGAGCTAACCAGAACAGCGCTCACAATATCCACATACAATATTATCTGTTAGAAGGAACTTCAGCTATATTGCTGTACAATGACTTGGGAGTGAGATACGGTTGCTGAGGTTGTGATTACATTCTGTGCTGTTTGTCTGTCCCGCTCCAGGTTCTAACACTGATAACAGCAATGAAGTTCTCGGGCTCTTTCCTGTACCTGGTTACCTTGGCGCTGCTGGGGCATGGTGTGCCGTCTGCAATGGGACGAAGGCTGCATTTTGGGAAGTGTGTGGTCAGCGTCCAGATTCACGAGCTGAGGGACTATATCAGTGAGATAAGAAAAACAATTGTAAGTCATTATGATTAAAACTGTGTGCACTATACTAAACAAAACCTTTTTTTTTTTAAATTCAAATTCAAATTCCCATGCAAAACTGGAAAGAAATGATATAGAAAAAGTTTAACAAATAGACTACTGGTGCAAATTATATGCACATTGTACTGTACACCAGCATCTGGTTTTGAACTGAAAAAACTAAGAAAGTAAATGGCTCTATGTTTACATCTTAGCTCTCTGCCCACTCAATGTTTTGCCACTCCTATACAGGACCAGCATAAACACTTGTAACTTCCAGTTATAAGTTGAATTGTCTTGTACTTCCTTAATGCTCCTGTTCCGCAGTATGACATGTTGCCCAGCTACCAGAAGGATTAGCCTGGGGGTGTTCAACACAGACAAGCTTAATAGATTCCCCCACTGCAGGGTTTATAACAGAAATCAGCAGTCTATAATGACCAGCTGGCACCTCTTACACACAGTACCACACAGAGCATTGCAGTGACTGGAATTAAAACCCACCAGTGCCTTACTGCGTATTCAGCTGGTATATAAACCCTCAGCACAGGTTTACAACAATTACATTGACTAAGATCTGTTTTATATGGCTTGCTTCAAATGGTTTCTTTAATGAATGCATGTGTTACATTAGGTTGGTGAAGACGGGAATTCAGGTGTTCGACTGCTGAAGGAACATGCATTGATGAATATTAAGGTATGTGGCCCGCCTTAATTGAGTGAATGTGTGTGTGTGTGTGTGTGTGTGTGTGTGTGTGTGTGTGTGTGTGTGTGTTAAACACTAACACCCCCCACCTCCCATCTGAACAGTTCTGTGACATCACACAATGAAAGAGCCATAACGTTTATTGTCTGTAATTATACAGCTGTATACTTGTGGAGAAAAGGGGTAATGTGTTTACTGTCCAGCAGGTGGGGGTAATGTGCTAAAAAAATCCATGTTCAGACAGAAACATTGCACACAGCCACCGTACCACTACTGTCCATTTTACTGTAAGAGCTACAGAAGGTTCCACGTGATAGTAATATACTTTGGGGAGTATTTATTATTAATGCTGTCAATGCACGTTGACTGAGCTTGTACAGAAGTCAAGTGCGGTGTAATTCAACATGATGCGTTTTGCACACAGCCCTTGGAGAGTTGCTGCTTCCTTCGTCAACTCTTGCGGTTCTACATGGAGAGCGTGTTCAACCACTACACCCCGAAGGACTCTCAGATCAGGAGACGCACCAGCAGCCTGGCCAACTCATTCCTCAGCATCAATCGAGACCTGCGCCAATGTGTACGTGCCCTTATACTACTGGAGCAGCTTCCAGTAGAATACACAGCGCCAAGCAGTGAGGGCACACTGTTGGTATTACCTGTCAAAACAATAGTAAAAAAAACAACCTTGAATTGAGAATTTAATTCTTGGACTGCGGGCTGTATTCGACAAGGCATTGCCTGTGATTGCATAGAATTGCAACGCTATAAAGAAGGCCTGGTTTAAAAATAAATAAATAAATAATTAAATAATGTAAATCTAGCAACATCACAATAAAATGGATTTTAACAAGCAATATATACATTATGTCCTGTGTATGTAATATACTGTTTGTAAATGTAACACTTTTTCTTTTTCTGTTTTTGGATTAGCATGCACATCTGCACTGCCAATGCGACGAAGAAACCAAGATGAGAATTGAAGCTATCCAGAGCACTTTTGAAAAGGTACATCGTGATATACATCACTTTGTCTGTATGCATGCACCATATGCATGTAAAACGCAAAGCACTCTCCACTGTACTTCGCTTTATACTGTATGTAGATCAATGCATGCATTCCTCAATGCAAAGACTTATTAGGTACCAGTTCTCTATATAAGTCCATAATATCTATGATGCATTTGCTTAATAGCTAACCTAGAATCAGCTTTAAACAGACTTCTTAAGGCTGATTGCATGGAAGTGTTGCTGGGAAGCATATTACTGCTGCACTGTGCGATACTGATAGGCCTCCCCTCCTGACTTAGTCTTGTTCAATATTAGGAAACTGTTGACAATATAAATAATCCCTTTAAGCTTTTTAGAAACCTGTTTGACTCAGTCTTTTTATTATTATAATTCTAGTTGGATGTCAATGCTGCCACTGTGAAGGCCATTGGTGAGCTGGATTATCTATTGGACTGGATAGAAACACACCACTGAAGAAACTCATGAATAGCCCTTTCCTGGACACTAGATACATAGATAGACAGATAGATAGATATATATATATATATATATATATATATAATATATATATATATTATATATATACTATATATATAGATATATATATATATATATTATATATATATAGGGATCTAGGTAGATATATTTTTTAATTTAATGTTATTTAAAGTATTTTTTGTTGGCGTTCTTATTTTGCTATGGCATGTTAACTTAAACTATTTATTAACTTTTTTTACATATTTATTTAAAGTATTTATATGAAAATGTAAGCTGTTATACAGTTGGGAATTTAAAATTGTACATGTGGATTGAATGGATAGAATTTGGCTTTGCTATTTATTATCAAATAAAATAATTTGAAATATAACTGCAGTATTGATTGAATTTGTATATAACATGGAAGCTTTGGCCTCAGAGCTGTATGGCAAGCCAAATTATCATTCAGAGATATCTCAAGTTCATTTATAGATATCTCTTGAAGTGTTTTTACAGGTATCTCTAAATATTTCAATATATCTTAAAATGCAATTTGAGATATCTCTAAATGATAATTTTACATGCCATACAGATCTCCTTGGGATTCAGGCAATGTTATGGACTGTTTTAATGAATGTTTTTTAGGGTAGTTTATTTATCTATCTATTTATTTATTTATTTATTTTTAAATCCCATTTTTGTTATCCAATCAGATTTTCAGTTCAATTTTGATCAACTGTTCAGAGATGGTTAGAAGTTGATTCACGTTTTCCAATAAACTATTTAACATAAGAGAATGTTTACACACACACACGAAATAACAGACCTAAAAAAAACCCATTGTAAATAGGGAACACAATTTAAAAGGAGTTTGAGCAGCTGTACAGTTCAGTATTCTCTCACCAGATGGCGCCAGTGATCTTTGTCTTGCTGAAACATGTTCGAGTAATTACGCAACTTTAAACACACGCAACACATGAAACCTTTCAAACGTCTCTTTTAAATACGGTACACGGTCTTTTCGCCATATCGAAGCTGTGCTGTGAGGGTCTGTAACCTGATACGAATCTAAAACGAATGCTTAATAAAGGGGCTTGTATCTGGTTCCTCGCGTGGTTGGTTTCCGCAACAGTTCTGTTTGCTTGTCGTTAATGTATTGCATGGCACAGCCACATTCCAGGATCGTTGCTGGTGTTTGTTTGCGTTTCGTGTTTTATTTTAACAACTCAAACGTTCTTGAAATGCAGGTTTTGGGTGTGACTTGCAACACCCACTTCCACAGCCGCGAGAAGAATAATGTGCTGTACAGACCTGACATTAAAGAGACCGCGAATTGTTAGCATTTCTCAAACGCACACGCTGTAGCATATTCTGAATGAAGGACTGGCTTAGGTCAGAAAAGCCATCACGCATCTAGAAACCAACCATTCGGCACACTTGCTGCTGGAGAGAGGCTCAGGGGTGTGAATGTCATGGACGGGGGATGGCTCTGGCCAGGATTCATGAGGTGCCTTTGGCAGAACGAATCCCATAAAAATGCTTGTTACCTGACAAAGGCAATAGTTAGAGTTCCTCTTCTCCCTTCAAGTGCATCAAAAGCAAGGTGTGCCGAGTGCTAGACCAGCCATGGCGCAACTTCAGTTGCTATGAACTTGATGTCATATTCAAAACAGTATGAAGGTAGGCTTACTCAAAACTGTGTCCGTACCACTACGAAACAATCAGATTTGAAACTTGGAGATACGGTAGCCTTATTCCATTGTGACAGAATACATGACATCGTCATCGCCCAGTAAAGAACAGTAAATATTTGGGCCCCAATTGACACGCTTTTTGATAGAATTTTTGAATGACGTTTCAAGTCAAGTGATCCTTATCACGTACCTCGAGCTGGTGGGCAGGCCAGCCATATATCTGATTCACTTAACGCGGTTTCAGACCTTTAAAATAGTTTAGTTTGCTTTTATGAAAAAAAATGGTGAACACTTTTCACTTTATAGGTTGCCGATGGTCATACAATTGCAGAGAGAAAAAATAAAAGACATAACGCAACGAAGATTAGGCAAGTGACTAGCTAATATCAAGGGCAGCCCTGAAGGAGTGTAGCTACTTACCCTCAAGATAATGTTCATTTCATTTTAGGTGTGTTACTTTTACCGCATTAATGAATAGTAGGTAATCGTAGTTATTTGAAATGTTCAATAATGTATAAAATTCACACATGAGCCCACCAACATGGCCGCCGTCTCTGTTAAGAACGGTTGCTAGGTGATTGATGACGTCATCGAAAACGAGCTATTACAGAAACTCACGCGTGTGGAATCAGAGCTGATGTCAGACTAGGGAGCTGTGTCACTTCTGCCTGCCTAAAACAGTGCTTGCTCTTCGTATGGTAGAGGGAGGAAATGCAGTTTGTTTAATTCACTAAAGCTGTGATAGGCTGTTTTCTTCTAATACAAATATGAAGCAGACTTTGGGAATGTGGCATTCCAACTCTTAGGTAAATATGTTTGTTGTCAGCGCTGTACTATAATACTGTGCTTGGTTATTGTAGAGTGCACGGTGGTAGGGGTCAGGGCTGGTTGGTGATGCAATCAAATCATCAAAGCCCGATATTTGCTTCCTGCAAGGGAGCCGGCTCTTGTACAGCGGGTTCACATCCTATCTCCGCTGTTATTTATTGTGTTTGGAATTACACTTAATGTTGACCAATGTATCACAGAAGTAACGGTAAAGGTTTTAAGTAAGCATTTCATTCCACTGCTGCTTGCTAATATTAGCGGGAAAAAGTAAAATACATACAGTAGCAGTTCCTTGTGGAAAGGTCAGGAGATAACAATGATTTATATCAGTAGTGGTGCTGTATAGGTCCGGGAGGCAATCACTGGGTTCTTTGTTAGTGTCACACTTTGAGCGATTGGAGCTAGCATCCCAGCAAGCAGAACATACTATATATAACATGGCAGGTCCCGATATTGAAGTGATACAGCCACCTGATATTTCTTTGTATCAGACAGTTTATATCAGATGGCTTGTGTCCATTAGCTGGCATGGGATTGAAGTGACATCAGGCTACGCTGTTTGTCACCTGATTCCTGCACTCAGCCCTGCACAATGCACCCCTTTCATTGGGAATTTGATTCTTGTTAAAAGCTTGCTGCAATACAAACACATTGGAGTGGCACATTGCTTAACATCTCTTTGTCTGCTGTGCCTGTCTCTGCAACTAATAGCAAAAATTATCATTATTGTCATATGACAGCTGGAATCTCTGCCATTTGTGGTTACATGCTGTCATCCTGTGATAACAAGCCACAGCATTGTTTGGATGCCGATCGCATTTGTATTTAAATCCAGAACTAGAGGATACGGAGTGTAGCATTGCTAGCATCCACTTCTCTGCTCAGTAAATCAGGAGAAAAGCTTGAAGCTCACAGCATTAGAGGAACGGAAACAGCATCTCGAACCACAGATCCCTTTTAGAGACGTTCTTATTAACTTGGGAATGCAGTCTAACAGCAGTGCAGTATCCCACACTTAAAAAACAAAAGACAAAGTGGGATTTATTTATTTAGAGTAGTTTTAAAGGTCTGTTTTGAACGGCTAACAATATAGACAATGGATGAATGCAGTTTCAAACTGATTGTGAATTTGTTTGGCTTTTTTGACAGTGGCAAACTCCCCACTGCACCGAATCAAACACCCTAAAATAGCAGCTGATTGACGCAATGTTTTCACATGGTAGGATTGATTTGATGAAGCCGTGCTTTAATAAGCAGCCCTGCCTTTCTGCAGCATGTTTAACATTAAAAAGAAAGCAGTGGTTGTCAGAAAAGGCGGGGCAATATTTACCAAACACACTGCAACTCCATTCAGTACTCACGAGGGGTGTTAGTAAAAAGAGCTGAGAGCAAACACAAAAACTTCCAGAGTAACAAGGGGGAAAATGAGCTTAGCGGTAAACAGGTCAGTAAGAAACCCAAACCGGTTCCCCTGGTCTATTAGCAGCCCTGAACAGAAAAAAAAGAGATGCTGTCTCAGATACGCATCTTTCCTTCCGTATATGGGTGAAGTTGAGGTTCTCATAGTTCATATTCATTACCCAAACAGGACTTCAGCAGAACACAGGCCTGCTTGTTGATACCTGAGCCCTGCGCTGATAGGAATCCTTCAACTTCCCTTTGCTGTAACCTAAAGACAATTTAAAGGGGAAAGCAGAATAACTGAGAATAACCACAGAGAACAGCTCCGACACCTGAACAATGCACTGAAATCAACCGTTTATACATTCTAGGTTCCACATCAACTTTACATGAAGTGTCTCTAATTACTGTGTATTTACATAGCAGTTCCTTGGTAAATACATGAGCACTTAAACAATGACAATGCTATTGTGCATAGTAACAAATGTACTTAGTGTGAATGTTTTTGCTTGATATAACCCTAACCCATTTCTGATACAGCTTTTTACTTAATGTGTAAATATTTTTGCACATTTTATGAAAGTAGACAAATTGTATCTGAAAAGGGTTAGGATTACGGTTAGGGATAAGGTTCGGGTTAGGGTTATAGCATGCAAAAAGATGTACACATTAACATTGTAACTATGCATAACAACACTGTAATTATGTGTGTATGTGCACGTATGCATTTAACTAAGTAACTACTATGTAACTACACAGTAATTAGAGACACCATGTAAGGTGTTCCCTTAAATTTTTTTTGATGATGTCATAAGCAATGTCTCTCGAGAAAGAGTGTTCTGTTTTCTGAGCATCACAAGTGCATCATCATGCGAACGCAGTTAGAGTTCATGATGTATTAATAACAACACGCCTCTATAACATGACAATGTACCCCTTAGAGTTTAGTCATTGGAACAGTTCATTGTCAATCTTCTGCGCCCCGGATGTTATCAACAAAGGAGCTGCATGCAAACTTGACATTGCAGAGACCCAAACCCACACCTCTCTGTACCCCACACACTCACTCAGTGCGTGTCAACACAGTGGAACTGCAATAAAACCCTTGGGTCAGCTTTGCATTTTCATTGTATCAGCAGCCATGATTATAAAACACTCAATGATGCATTTCCTTAGATGATAAAATGCACTTCTAAACTATCAAAATGTTTGTAGTTGAATTTTACAAGTTTGTTTAAGTGCTTACTTTTATTATGCTGCAAATGTAAAGGCCCAATTTTAGATTTTACTAGGGTATACATACAATGTATTATTGTCTATAGATTATTTTTTGTAGTTAATCCTAAAATCAAATTCACATTATTTCTAATAAATCAAGCTGTGATGTGCTTTGATTTAATCCCAACCCAGATTGTTTTATTATTAGTGTTTTACAATCAAGCTCATTGATCATATACAGCAGGAGAGGCAGGTGTGTACAAGTGCTCATTACAATAATCAGAAATAAACTGCAAGTGCTGGGTTCAAACCCAGCTCATGCCCTTGATCTGGAGGCTGTGTGGTCCACAGGTGAGAGCTTGACAGTCTCTATGGGGATACTTTACAATAGAGTCACAATTCCCTCTTTCAGCGTCTTGCCCTCATTCTCAGAGATGGACTGGAACAGGTTCCATCAGGGATCAGCCTGTTGCTGCAGACACAAAGTCGGGATTCCTGTGCTGTTGCAGGTTTCGGATGGCTGAAAAGGCGTTGCCACTCGACAGGTTGGGTAGCTTTGCCAAACCCAGAGGGAAGGGTGCCGGCCCCATGCTCTTGCTTAAAGGATTGTACAGCCTGCTTTGTTATTCCATTGAGCGAGCTGCTGCTATAACAGGCTCCTTGGACTGATTCATGCAGTTCTATTTATGGATTTTACAGGTTGGGCGTCGATGGAATGCCACTTGGTTCTCAGCCGATAAAAAATGAAAAATGTAATATTCAAGGCAACATTTGTTCAGCTGCTGGTTGCAGCTGCACGATTCATCAAATACTTTAAGATGCCTGCCTCAAAGTAGCATTGTACTAGATTTACAATCTTATTGAGTAATATAAAGTTTGTCAAGATCATTTTCTACCATTTTGTGTAAAAGCAACATTATAAGTTAAAGTTACAAAACTAGTATAAAACACTAATGCACACATTATAATAACACCAGCCTTCAATTTATTCAGGGAAATATTTATTTGCAAAATCTACTTAATATTTAAATGATGTTATACATACATTATACACAATCTTAAACAGTTCTGTAGCTTTAAAATCCCATTGCAAGGTCAAGTTTAAAACACTGATAGAAGTAACAGACAAAAACACAGACAACTTCATATGAAACTTCAAATGGCATCGTCTTCTGAGTACCAGTTAAAGTGGCAATTCACTGATACCTCATATTAAAAGGAGAGTTAATGAAATCATAAAAAGTACATTTAAAAAATGACATAAGCCACAGATCCATAGACAAGCGAGATCTGCTACGATATGGATAAAACGAGCATTTTAGGAATTCAGTTTGAAACATATTTCCTTTCTCTCTCAACACCAAACTACTTCTCAGAAAAAAAACTTTTTTGGTTGATGAATTGGCATTTGACTTGTTATTATTATTACTGTGTGTTCTATGGCATTGCCTGTCTCTTAAAACACTTGAGACACGCATGTTGTAACTCAGACAAGGACATGTATTTTACACGTGCTGATATCCCCAGACCTGCACTTGCTTCTTCCATTCACAGGAAAGCGCCACTCCCTCGCAGACTGGACTTCACAGCACACTGAGCCAGAGTGGCCAGTGTAAATATTAGAAAAGATTAAATAATCTAATTGAGTACAGATACATACAGGGTCATATCGGAAACATTTACTCTTAAAGATCAAGATATCATTTCAAAACACTAACAATGAACACAATAGTACTAAAAATAAACTTCATCTACACACACACACAGAGCTTAGAATACTAAAGTAAGTGTGATAGAGAGAGAGAGATTCTTTGGCAATTACCATACTAATCTGTATCTAGTGTTTTCAGTTTTATAATTAGAAACAAATGTCCACACTGCTGAGAGGATTCCCTTTAGAGATAGCCTTTGGAATTATAGAATATAAGAGTTTTGTTGCAATCTGGGAGTCATTAGCTTAATGCTGGTGATCTCCATAACCCTGAAATGGAAAAGCCACTTGACCTAATAGGTCATTAGGTCAGAGGTCAAGTGAACCGACAATTGTACCCAACTTTGCAAGTATGAAGTCTGTATTTCAAATAGTTCCATGGGGTTTTCATAACACAGCGTTCTCTGGTGAGTTCCTGGTTCGGTTGTGTGAATGCTACTATTAATCCCAAAAGGAAAAACTACTTATCCTTCCTCATCCTGTCTCATCCAAAAACAATGCACAGGAATGTATACACATGGCCTTCGTTATGAAATAGAAAACATTAAGCAGCAACTTTTCAGTTTATTTTTAACATGACAGAAAGTTTCATATAAGCGTGTGAGTGAACAAAACAGTTTTCTTTAACATATATACAGTATATATCTGAATCTCCTTGCACCATCAGGAGGGCTTTCAAGTTTAATATGTTTTTTTTTTGTTTTAGAATCAGTTTTCAGTAAAGGTGGTTTGCCAGAGAAACAAAATACTTCTGCCAAATGTAGTTATTTTGCCTTAAAGTTTTTTGTTCTAAATATTTGCAGAGATGCAAAAGGCATTGCTTTGCCTCAAACATCCCGTTAATTGTATGATTAATAATAATAATAATAATAATAGTAATAATAATAATAATAATAATAATAATAAATAGACTTATACCCTCAACCCTTTGTCGTTTTCAAAAGACCTAAGATAGAGGCATCTATTCCTTGTCAGCCCATTACAGTCTAAGATACAGCATTCCCATTTCCATGACTGTCCGGAGTGCATCACTGACAGCATTGCTAATCCTTCAAGAGCCCCAGCTTCTTCAAGGCCTCCCTCCGGTCCTCCCCAGTTCTAGGTGTGATCTGCACACTGATGCCCTGGGAGCGGGGCAGCTTGTTGGGGCCGTGAGGGGCAGGGAAAGACCTCCTGATGTCTTTGGGGAGCTCAGTCTTCTCTTCCTGTTGGATGTCAGCGAAGTCCTTCCCAGTCCCTAGAGAGAAAGGGCGTGGCCTGGAGTTTCTGATTAAGCTAGGCGATTCCAGGAGGGTGTTGGGCTTCAAGTTGGACTTAACAGATGTGTCGACCACGTAGCTACTCAGCCCCATGCCAGAGCGCTCCAAGGTGGCAGCTTTGAAGCTTGCAGGTCTGGCTGGGGAGCGCTTGTCAATCATGGCAAGCACGTCACTGTCTGCCCGTGGCCGCATGTTGCTGCTCCTGGGCTTGTCCTCGACTTTGGCCGATAAGGGTTTGGCTTGAGTGTCACCTCCTGGAAGCTCCATGGAGCTGTGGTGGTCTGGTAAGTGGAAAGGACTGCTGTGCCAATCCTGCTCAGGCTCACCTTTAAGCAAACCAAGTTTCAGAAGGGCCTCCCTTCTGGATCTCTGGGGGTCACTGATGTGCGATTGATGGTGAACGATCTTCACTGTAGAGGAGGGGGTGTGGTTTGGGCTGCTATGCTCCACAGTCTCTAGGGAATCCTGATTGTGAAAAGTAGTTCCTCCTCTTTTTAAGGACTTCATTACGATGTTGGAAGGCAGTCTCGTGGGTTTAGGAGCAGTCGGCGGGCCATGCTTTGTGTCAGATGGTACTGCTGTTGACGGAGAAGAGTCCAAGCGAAGAAATCTAGATGTTGCAGGATTTGGCTGAATGGTAGGCCGTGCCCCCAGTCCAGTCAGAGAGTGCTCTGGTCTGGTAGAAGATTCAAAAGTTATCTTGTTCCTCTCATGCTGGCCTCCTGAAGGAGATGACCTTTCAGATCCTCTGTGCTGAGCTCTGGCTTTCTCCAGACCATCTCGAAAATCTGCTGGGGGTGTAGTCACCCCCAAGTTGGTCTTGGAGGGGTTCCTGACGTGACCACGGGAAGGCTTGGGATCCAAAGGCATGCTCTTTGGCTTCTCCACTTGCAGGCTTGCCTGCTCTCCCAGCTTCTCCGGATGAATTCCTGAAGCAATCCCACTGGGGTCGGACATGCAGCTCTGGGAGCGGGGAGACAGCTTAATGCTCTCTGGTGCTTGTTTCAGCCCAGCCTTGGGTAAAGTGTTGGGGCCGCTGTTTGCCAGCAGCAGAGGAGCAGGCACGAGGGCTTGTGACATGGGGCGGCTGCCCTTGCTTCTCTGGAGTGCTGGGCTGTCGTTGGCTGACTTATATTCACCTAGAAGAATAAAAAATAATAATTTTAAAACATTCTGGCAAATACACATATACCACCTACATATTTTCGGTTTGGTTAAAGAGCTTGAGTGGTAATAGCCACTCTTTAAAAAATAAATAAATAAAAAAATCTGGTTGTTAAACTCAATATTTGCACTGTGTAATGTTTAACCACACTCTAGGTTTGCAGAGAAACATTAAAAAAAAAAAAAAGTACAGTTCAGTAAAATGTTAATGTTTCACAGAGCACTGTTAATCTTTAATGCAGGGATATTTGCTCTTCTTTGCCATCAGGGACCACGCTGCAAAAGTTCAAAAGTCTACAAAACGTTTTCAATACAGAAATTCAATAAGTTACCCATGACTCGTTTTTTATTAATGCTAGCTTGTTGACTCAGTACACACCCTCCAGTCTGTAGCTCCCGATAGAAGAGGACAGGTACTCTTGCTTCGACGCCACGTTGCCAGTGGACGGTTTGTCAGACCTGGTTGTCTCATCAGTGGACAGCCCACTGTCATTTCCCTCCGTGTCCAACGAGTCTATAGTTTCTTCCAGGAACATGAGACAGGCTCGCTCCTCGGCAGAGAGGTACTCCAGGCTGTCATCACTCTGGTGGGGGTGGAACAATGGAGCTTTATTTAAAACAGGTTCCCCTGATGATGGTTTATTGGGCTCAATTTAATATTAGCAACAGCTGCTACTAGCAAAAAAAGTTAAAATGCTAATGCATTGTAGATCACTGGATTTCAACTCAGAAATCATATTTTAATTCATATATTATTTCTCTCATCTTGGCAAACTTCTCGTACCCCATAGAGTTCACATAACAGTCTTAAACATTTCTAAAAATTACATTTTAAAAATGACTTGGACTAAAAGTCTTATTTGGTGGTTTGATGACATTGAAAACGGCTTTTGATTGAAACATTTAATTTGCCCTCCCTCCTGCCCCTCTCCCCTCCTCCCTTCCTCTCCTCTTTAGAGCTGCTTGTGTTGTGCAGCTTTTTGTAAATGGTAAAAGAAATGTAAATTGAATGACAAACATCTGGACTGGAAGTCTTTTTCAAGGAGTCTGGCGGCTCCCGTGCCAGGGTAGATGTTCCCGCACTGGCCCTGTGGGTCCGGTACTCACCAAGGCGGAGTGGTTGGAGTTGAGGCTGACCACGCTGTCACGGCTCCCCGCGCTGCCCACGCTCGTGATGGAATCCATGGCATCCACGCCGGGCCACGTGTCACTCTTCGGCATCTCACAGAAAGGAAATGAAGGAGGGAAGGGGGCAGCTCCTAACCAGGGGCCTGTGCTGATTGGAGGAGAGCTTCACTGAACACACTCTGCAGAGACACAGAAACAAACACTTGAATTTAATACTGACCTTGGATACGGTTTTAATTCTGGCAATTTTTTTGCGTCACACTCGTTTAACCATCACTGAAATTAAAGTGTTAGAGCGTTGGATATGCGAGTGCTGACTGTGTGTGTGTGTGTGTGTGTGTATATATACACACACACACACACACACACACACACACACACACACACACACACACACACACACAATATATATACATATATTATATACACAAGCATATATATATATATATATATATATATATATATATATATACACACACATACACATATATACATATATATATATATAATATATACACACACACACACACACACATATATATGTATATATATATACACATACACAAGCATATATATATATATATATTATATATATATACACACACACACATTAGGGCTGCGATTAACACTTTCATTTCTTTGGAGATACATTTTGTAGCGCATGTTAATCGCACTCCTCTGTCTTGACCCTCTGGGCAGACCGTAACTCATTCCCTGCATCATCATTTTAATATACTCGAGATGCTGGCAGCGTTTGCATGGGAAGTTAGTTGTATGCACTGTTAACTGCGTTATGGAACAAGGTACTAAAAGTGAAGGACTTGTAAATGGGAAGTATATTTACTGTCAAATCGAAACTTTCAGTATCACAAACACAGGTGACGTCTAATCTGAATCACCACCTGCATGCTAAGCGTGCTTTCACTTCTCAAAATACGCTTTCCAACAACAACACAAGAACTAATGAAACCTGTCCGTTTCAATAGAGTACACTTTCAGAAATTCAGGATCACTGCAAGCCCATGAATCAAGAGAAGTATGATAAGAATAATAAAATAAATGAATTATATATAAATAGTATTCACAATTAAGGCAAAGCTTTTTTTATTTTTTAAACAGCAATGAATAACATCCTTTACCCTGTTTCCTTTAAAGAAAACTGCTAAGAAAATATCCAGTATAATTTGAAATGCATTAAGGTGATAATAAACTGACTCCACTGTGATTCAGCAGTTGGTTCAAACAATTTAACAGCAAATGCTGGGATTTTACTGTAAAATTCTGTGTAAATAAATATAAAACTATAAAGAAGAGACAACAATATGAATCTAGAAATAGGACAATAGGCTTTTTTATGCTGGGTTGTTTTTTGAATAATAATAATAATAATAATAATAATATACAGATATACAAATGTCACTTATATAGCGCTCTGCATGCAAGCATTCCAGGAAGCTTTACAAAAGAAATATATAAAAATGATGTGTCTAATATATAATCCGGCCACAAAACAAACTGACCCAAACAAATACAGTTTTCAGACAGAATTAAAAAAAGATTCAGTTGTGCTAGCATTCCTGATATGAATCAGGAGCAAGCTCCAAAATCGTGTGTGTAGTGTTTAAGATGGCTGGTCATGATTTCACAGTTAAACAAACAAACAAACAAATAAAATAAATAAATAAAATGGGTAGCCTCGTTATTCAGGGAGCTCCAGTGGTCCTCTCTCCGAGGCCCTCCACTTGCTTGATTTCAAAGTGCTGTGTGAGGCAGGGTACGATTGTCACTTTGCGTCAGGGCCGTTGTGAAGGTGCACTGTTTTCCTGTTTATGCTGTTATGACACTGTCAGGGAGCTCAATTACACCCTGGGTATGAGTTTCCAATCCACTAGCTAAGCCCTGCATCAAAAGAAAGCTGATCTCTGGATTTCATGCGTGTGTTTTTTTTTTTTTTTCACTCCCTGGCTACCTTCTGCACAAGCAGGGCAACACAAGGCTTGCATTTTAACAAACCTGAACAAAAGCCCTAGACCAGATGACCTCAAACCTACAAACAGCTGCCAGGTATTGCATGTGTCCAGTCATGATATTATCAGCCTGTGGTTCCTGTAAAGACAGAAAAGCATGCCTATGCCAATTACACTTTAGCTCATTATGACACTGGCATGCTGGTCTGTGTGTTAAAACAAGCTCTCATTACCACAGACTAGCCCATCGCTCTCAGATCATAATAACCTTATTCCTGAAACCTACGCGTATTAAGCAATGACTTTACTTTATGTGAACACAGTACCCAACACCCTCTAAAGATGGAAGCCTCCTTCTCAAAAGCAAAGTGTGAAACTCACCCAGAGAATATTAGCAAGCTGAGGCTACATTTAAATACTGCAATTCCACTTGTGCACATTTCTGAAACACAGATTCAAATTCATGACTTTATGAAGTCAGCCCTTAGTTGTTTATCTGCCTATGAAAAACCGACCCCACCCTGAAACAAACACTGCACAAGGGTCTTTGGCAGCACTCTATCATCATAGTTCAGGATCTAATACGTTTAAACGAATGACCTTGTTAGTCAGCAAGCACAATCTAATCTTAGTGTTGCAACACCACAGTTTTGATGTACAGTATACAGAACAAACAAAGAATATTCAGCAGTGTATACTTTGCATGCATCACTCATTGATACCTAACACATTGCATTAGAATTGCTGCATGTCGTTAAAGATTATCTTCAAATTACATTTTGTTTTTTGTTCCTCTTATTTTGATGGTGTTTTCAATAGCTCATGTCTTGCTTGTTGTCTGTAGTGAAAGGTGCTTTCACCCGAGTTCAGGTGCGGATCTTTAATTCTGCTTTCCTGTCAGACATGTGTAAACCAGGCTAGATCAGCCAGAGCCAGCACTGAGGGAGTACTTTAAGGATCAAGTTTACTTTTGTATTAGGGCAATGCTCAGCCGTGCACTAGATGGCGCTAATTCGTAATGCGTTAACCCTTTCTAGTCTTGAATTATTTTTGTTGCACTGAAGAATGCAAAATTAATTTAAAAAAAGAACTACATGTGAACAGCGTATATGTTAACATACGGTGTTAAGATAAGGCAGGACCTTCAGGACTGAATGGGTTAAACACACTGATCTAGCTTAGGTTACAGATCAACCAAACTAAAAAGGAGTTCCAAAACTGGGATCAAAAGAATCTCGACACGCAAATCACAGCATTTGAACTGCAACAACCTATTGTTGTCTGCAAGAACCAAGCAGAACGCAAACACCATGAAAGTGCAAAAGGACAACAGCAAGTCAAAGCTTTCAAAGTGTAACTGGAAGCTACTTCATCTGACACAGTGAAAAAAACAAAAGGCACAGCAATATAGCTGTGTGTATGTACACAGGACTGTGTGTTTACACTTACCATAAAATCACGACAATTGTTTTCGTGAAACCAGTTGAATGAAAAATGACTGGGTGTGCCTCAAATTAACAAGGAGGTATTGTGTCCCATCTTTCAGTACAAAAATCTGACATTAAAAAAGCCTCAAGGTTTGTACCCAATATTTTCCAGTTCTTGTCACTTTACATGATTGCAAACCAGACTGTCAAGCAGAGGAAAACTATTAGGAGATCAGTCTTGCTTTAAAATGGCAGAATAATCTGCCTAACCCTTGCCGAGCACTGGGGAAGCATTCCTGAAGTTCCAGTTCTATAGCACAGTAGAGCACTGTATAGACAAAAGAACAGTACCATATTAATTCTGGAATGTTACCAGCAGAAGTGAGTGGATCAGGTTAGTTAGCCAGAGACAACCCAGCATTGAGATTTAAATAACATAGAAAGTTTAAAATATAAAAATGCTGGCAAGCCGATTGCATGACACCAAGACTATATGAACACTCCAAATTATTAAGAGAGGCAAGAATATAACTTCCCCTGATGGTCACCATGTGCAATATGTACTTGAATAACGAAATCTTTTGTTCAGTGGTTTCAATTTAGAATAAACAAGAACAGTGGAGGGGGCAGGTTTAACAGAAATCGAACTAAAATTAAAGAAAAAAATGTGCTCATGTTTAGATATAGTCTGAAAAGGCATATTACACTGCCGACTCTGGGAATTCTAGTTTAGTGACTTTATGAAATTACAGAAAGCGAGATTCAACATTTCTGATGGTGGTTTCGAATGAGGAACAGAAATGCATTAAAGCTTAACAGAGTGTACAGTAAATGAACAGAAAAGTTGAATCAAAAGATGAGATTGTTAAAGAACAACCCTGGGAATGAGGTGCGTAATGTTTTTCAGGGATAAAAACCCCAACAATAAATCATGTACACTAACACAATAAAAAGCTTTGGGAAGTAATTGCTATTGTGTTTGCTCACTAAGGTTTAGAGCTGTAGAGCAGTAAGCATGATGATTTCTATTTACAGCAGCACTAGGGGGAAAGGTTACCTGCAGTGTGCAGGGATAAACAAGAATATCGTTCCACTCCTCATAGCAAGACTATAACTTCCCACAATGTCACCATGCACAACGAATAGGAGTCTTATTTCCATTCTTGTTCTGTTGCAAGGTAAAACAAACAACAAATGGTAGAACCTCACAGAAGCACAAACTAGGTCAGTGGTTCTTAGCTGGTAAAGGAAGACCTACAGAGCATCAAAGTGCAGCATATATTTTGCAGCTGGATGCTCTTTAAAACACAGCAATCTTTGCGTGCAGGGATGGAATTAAGATGCATAGCTGTTTCATCCATTCCAGGTTTTAATGCATGCGTGATTAGACAGTGCTTATCTAAAAAGCTCATAGTAAAACTGGGAGTGGATCAAACTGCCATGCAATGGGAGTCTTAGTGCCATCCCTTAATGTGTATGCGCAATGTTAGCAAAATGTATCTGTTCCAGATGCATTGGCAGACCAGCTAAAGAAGCAAAGTAGCATCAGAGACACCAAGGGTTTATATCTTCAGCTTGGACATGGCAGTTGTAAAATACTTAATATTTCTAAATTAGCTAAACATTGCAAACATTTTGATAAAATTGGTTTTTGATGTGGTGCGATAACAAAGGGATGACTGGGAATCATTTGAAATATTTCCACTGCTAATTAATTTCCCTTAAACCGTTAATTTTTTTCATCACGGATTTTTTAAATAACCCCCTTAATTATTATTTTTTTACTAATTAGCAAAGCAGGTATAGATCATAATTAAACGCTATGCACAGCGCAAGTAATATTCGCAATGATTTCTTAAATATATAACAACGATGACACCATCTCCGCAATTTTGTGGAGTGCCTTTGACTCTGATATTCGTATCGTGGATAGCATTCATGAATATTAATATTATTCATATTAATAAAATAACTATTTTACTTTCCTTTCATAATAATAATAATAATAATAATAATAATAATAAGCATTTTTGGTTTTTTTGTAATAAACCAGGTAGTTTTTTTTGGTGCGTGTTTGTATTTATTTTATTTTCTCTCTTGGGGTTTAGCTTCCCAAAATAAGAGAACCCAAATCGAAGTTAATTTCTCGGGTTTTAAGTTACAAAATTCAATGCCATTAATGAGTACTTATAGTTTCATATCAAGTGAGGTGTATATAATATATATATATATATATATATATATATAGATAATATATATATATATATATAGCGAATAATTAGAGCGCTTGCTTAAAACTCGATGTTTTCATGCTCTTGTTGAAACTCTGCTGGTAAAAGTCTTGTTTACCTACCTGGACGCAGTTCCAGCTAGCCCCAAAGACACTGCTGATGGTACACTGTATTCCACAAAACGTCCGAAACACGGTGTCCTTTAAAAGCAACCCTCGTCTTGGCATGGAGCACCTTTGCCAGTCTCTCGGTTTCTGATATGACTCTGTTTCACCTGAGCAGGTAATACTGCATACCACTGACTCGAGCTTGTCTTTCTACACGTCTTCCCGAGAGACCGCTGTGGCCACGCCCACTGGAACAGGTGCAGGCTATCACAAGAATACCTGACTCTTCACTTCGGGGCCTCGCAGATAGACAGATAGACAGCTATATTTCTGTTTTTATTGTTATTGTGTGAAAGGCGAAGAACAACGCATTTTAAACATAACCGTCAGCGTTTCCTTATCAAACCACACGGCCTGCAGTTGATACTCTTGCGTCAATTTAAATCAATTGCTTTACATAGATGTCAATTTGAGATTGCCCAGAGCATGGAATTATACAGTTCCTTTTATTAGATTTTTTGTTTAACCCTTTATTTGTCCAGGGAAAGTCCAGTTGAGATTCGAATCTGATCCAGATCTGGTGTATAACAAAGAAGCACACACATGCATTTACATGAGCACAGCCAATAGACTGATACTAGCACACCGCATAATTCTTTATTAAAAGTCGTGTGTTCAATAAACAAATGAACAGTTTAAAGGAAATGATACTAAGGACCCTGCTGTAAAGTAAAAGCACAATGTAAGAAGTAAAGATTGTTACTGTGAATCAATATGCTGCAATCTGTAAAATAATGTTTATTACTATTCCCTTCATACTATTTTCACTCATTGTAAACCTCTTGCAAGTCTCAGCGCCCCCTTGTGGTAGTGTTGGAAATGACCATTTGAACTTTTTAAACTTTTTGTGCTTGTTAATGATAGACACAGGAATGAGCCCACATTCTTGATACCACCATTTCATTAACTAAAATGTATAAATGATTACCAATTGTATATATGTTGGTAATACACTAGCACTAATCTTGAGCTACATTACTTCAGGTGACAGAGGGTGATCTTAGATTAGGGTTAATCAGAGTCTGTGAAACCAGGTGTTTGTGACATTCATGTCATCTTACAATTAAAATGCAGCAGCCTTACATGTGTCTTTATGCTATGACTGGTTCTCAATTAGTAACTGGCTCACCAAACCTCCCCTCTTATATAATGTCTGTTTCGTTAATTAAATAAGCTTTGATAGCCATGAAATCCCCTTTAGCTGTTCCAACACAACCCCCTCTAATCTGAGACAAAAAACCCTGAATAGAGCGTGTTCTTGTGAAGAAGGGTGCGATCCAGCAAGGGTGACCTGTTTTTTTTTTTTTTCTCACCTGCCTCACGTTTACCTGTTGTTGGAGTAATAAATGCACACATCATCAATTCACACCTATGTATTTAGTGCAGAAAGCCAGAAAACTACCCAGCACGGTTCAGTCTTATTTTATTAACATCATAAATATCACCAGGCATGGGTTCAGTGATTCTTAAAGGCATGGGTGGCTATTGAGAGTTTAATTACATGATACATATTCCACACAACATACGTGCATACAAGTGTTTTACTCTGCAGATAGCACAGCGCCTGGGCTCATCATGCAACGCTGTCGTTTGATTGTCCTTGACAACGACGGCAGTGTGGTTCAAGAGGTACAGTATTTTCCCCAGGGTAAATGCCAATGAGATTGATTTCTGCACCAGCCCAGTTACTGACACCTGGTGTTTGCGGACTAAATCAGCCCCTATGTTGCAGCTTCTTGGTGCTAAAGTCCCATGGTTGGTTTGATGTTTTTCTCCTAGTATTTCCCAGATACTGGTCCATGCAAATACAGCATGTTGTTAATCTTCTGCACGTCCACATGTCCGAGTTCATCCAGGATGTATTTAAGACCCAAACGGTTTACCTTAGCAAATTCCAACTGCTGTTACTGTAACTCTAAAACCACACGTTTTCTCAATTCTCATATTTGCTACACCAGTTATACACACATTACATGTGCAAGAAATTGTTTTTCATACAGAACAACAAACTCAGCAGTCAAAATCCTACACCTAAAACCAACCATTCAGTGGCAGATCGTCATCGGCACCTTGCAATCCTATTAGAAAAAATGCAACAGCTTAGTTATAACTTAAAGGCTAATCCATGTCGATCACCCATTGCTTTAGCTTATTCATAGCAACCCACTCTGGAAACTGAAGGTTACCATTGGAACTAAGAGAGTAAATAAAGAAAAGCTGCTGGATAAGAATACGGTTTTGCAGAGTCAGTATGATATAGCTTAAATTGCAGCATGTGTGTTTACAGCACTTGGTAATTATAGTAGTAATATTGAAAGCAGGTGGCGCTACCTTTTTACAAGCTATTTTCAACAGTCGGTGGAATGCTTCACTGATAAGTGCTTGAGCCAGTTTTCAAAGTAAACAGAAACTATTGTCTGTAAACAACAAAACCTCTTACCGTTGCAAATCAGTGGTGCCCCACTATAGTGGACCTCATCCAAAATAAAGGAATACCAAAAAGGTCTTCCAGTTAGACTTCAGTTAATCCCGTGTCAAGGCACTGTACTCTGAATTGTTTGGGGAGTGTGTTTGCAGCGGTGCCTGTGTTTTATTCAAAGGGCAATTACTGATTTTTGTTTTACTGATGCAATACAAGTAGAAAATCCACAAAACAAAGACTAGGCGTTATCAGAATCAGTACTGGTCAGTTAGAAGAGTACTAAAATCTGAGAGAAAGTCAGACGCCTTTAAAACCACACATTGCTCAATCACGTGCATGCTGTCTCTCTGTCATGGTGCAGTGGGTTGAAACGCAGGCTTTGTGGGCTTGCATCCTAGAGTGATCCCTGATCTAAATCCAGATCAGCTCCAAAGACGCATTGCACGCATGGATTCTGACCTATTTGCATATCATTCCAGTTCATAATGTAACCCCCCCCCCCCCCCCCCTGCCCTGGAACAAAGGCATTAATCTTGATGATCCAGAATGGAGTACCCCTGGATTAGGGGCTGGGGGAGAACACTCACTCCAGATTTCAATAAGAGCTAGGTTGCTGCCCTGAACAAAGGCAATTAATCTTGATGATCCAGATGGAGTACCCCTGGATTAGGGGCTAAAACTCACTAATCAATGTGACACTATGCGAAAGAGTCAAGTGCGAAAAAAGCTGGACTAAGTTTATTCAAATCAATGTGTGTGTGTGTGTGTGTGTGTGTGTTATCAAGTCAGTATTTAAAAACAATAATAAAACCAGCAGCCTTGTTCTTATTTTGCCCTCAAATATTATGGCTATGTAATACGACAGAGTTCACAATATGCAGTGTTATGTACAGTATACATGCGTATAAGAAGATTCACGTGCCAGTTTCAGGAAAGGAGGGCAAATATGATCTTCACAATGAATAACTTTATCAACTTTTTATTTAATTCTATGCAAAATTCATCCATTCACTATGCTACCATTGCTAAAACAAAATCAGCTAAGATAATATCTAGAGGGGTCTATTATATTTAAAAAGGCTCGTTAGGAATCAAACAAAGGCTACTCCAGATGCTGAATTAGAAATGTTTTCTTTCAAGTACAGGTTCACTGTGTCGTACCGGATTCCTTCCATAGTCTCAAAGTGCAGATTAACCTGAGGAAAAGGGAATTGTTTTTTAAACAGTCATTGTGTTTTTGTTTTGCATTCTCCAACCCTGTTCCAGATTGTAGCAATCAACAAGGGTTCCAAAACGCTAGCGTTCTACCAGTTAATGATCCTGCAGAACTCCTGTGAAGTATTCCAATTGACTTACTTACAACTCTGTGTGTGTGTGTGTGTTGGTTTACAATGAATTTGCAACACTTGAACCAAACCAGACTATCACAAAAAATAGGCTGCAGCAATCAGAGATTAAATAAATATTTAGAAAAATAAATAAATCAATAAAAAGCACCTGTGTCTGTACTAGTTCATGGTACTGTAAACGAACGGCTTCTCACACTGCCGGTACAAAGCAATGACAAAATGGTTTCTTACGCAGCAAGCAAGGGAGAACCTGGATTAATTTCTGTATAAACGACTCCTGCTTTAATGCTGGGCTGATTAGCATTCAGGCAAGCCGCAGAAGCTGCTGAAAACATTATAGTGAGCTAGACCGGATTATTAATGAACTTGATGCAGTTGCAGGCACTACATCTTGTTCTACCTGTACCCATGTTATCACAGCGGTAAAGTAATTTTAAGCACATTTCTGCACCTTAGATAGTTGATGTTTCTATGGCACTACATTGGCCAGTTGCAGAAAGGTTTGGTTCAGGTTTGCAACATTTTTTGAAAATAACAATCTAACCCCATTGTCCATAATGTGCTGTTTCAAGACAAAAAAAAAAGAGAAAAAACTGAAAAATCCAGTAAATCCAGTACTAGTTAAATTAATGCTATTTATAAATCTCACAAATGGTCCAAGTTTCGAGTTATCATCTCATGGTAAAGCTAACAGGACTGTGGCTTTGTTTCAAGCACCGTAATGTGATTCAGTACAAAAAGCCATGTCTTTACAGTCAACAACAGTTGTTCAGTTAGTAAAAGCATTAATACCCTCAGCAGAGGGCCTCACTTGCTAGGACACTGGCCTCGTCTTTCGTGAAGTGCCCTTAACTCAAGGGGTTTATTACACTGACTATGTTGTCAGACTATTTCATATGTTACCTGTTTAATATCCTGTTACATGTGTTCTCTATCAGTCCCTATCGCAAATAAGCTTTGCAGCCATTTTCAATATTCAAACCGTCTCACCTCTCTGAAGTTCAGCTTCCGGAAGCAGCTGTACAACCAGTTAGCAACCATGGTAAATAATGATGGAAGTAGAAGCAGTAATATGCAAGGACAAGGGAACACACACACACACAACAGGGTATTTAAACAGGGGTGACATGCATTCAATATTGTGAACACGCACAGGACAGCCTTGACTTTCGTTGTGCTCAGTTATCTAGCTATCCAAGACAAGTGCTTCTCATGCAAACAGTGCAAGTGTAGCTCTCTGCAGTCAAGGTTAGCACTGGCACTCCATCGACTGCAGACTCCACCAATGCAGATCTCAGATTACCGCTGCAAAACTGTATTGTAATTAATACTAAAACGGTGCCAAACTAGCAGCTGTCTTTAAAAAAAACTAACAATAAAAAGCAATATTTTGCAATGCTTGAAGTCTAGTGATTGAAACATCAAAGTTAAAGTAAGCTTGGTAATAAAGTGTATGCTTCAGCACACAGTTCAGAATTGTCGTGCCCCCTGAAAAGAGATTGTAAAGTATGACAGGGAAACTGTAACAGTAAGTTTAGTTTCAATATGGTAACCTCCCATTATTTTGCAAGAGTTGCAAATAACTATCTTGTAAAGAAACTTCTGAATAAATTACAGCAGACATGCATTCAAGTGTCCAACACCAATCCAACTCAGGGGCAAACTTCCCAGTGAGAGCTTGTTAACCACAGAAGGTTACACTGTGTAACAAAAAAAAAAAAAAATGTGTTCCTGGGTAGTAAGTGTTATTTCCCAATTGCTTATGTTATTTCCTAATTGCTTATGCCTCAAAAGTATAGAAAATGGCTATTATTCCCCACAAACTTTGCTTTTGTGACCAGGACAGTGATATTTCAAAATATCACTATTTCCAATGGGAAACGGGCAAATGTGTGTCTTCTCGTTCACATAAAGTCAGAAAAAAACAACATATGAATCCAAATGAACATGTATTTATACAAAAGTAATACAAAAATGACTACAAAAGATTTAGAAATGAGTAGTTTTTCAAGAGTTACGATTATACTGTAAATACCCATAGGAAACTTAGTTGGTAATTTACAGTATAATCGTAAATCTCGAAAAACTACTCGCTTCTAAATCTTCTGTAGTCATTTTTGTATTACTTTAGTATAAATACATGTTAATTTGGATTCATATGTTGTTTTTTTCTGACTTTATGTGAACTATTAATACTATTAGTAAGTATTTTCTATACTTTTGAGGCATAAGCAATTAGGAAATAACACTTACTACCCAGGAACAAAAATTGTGTTACATAGTGTTATCAAAGTGTCAGTGACTAAGCAGAGGTACATTGTTTTTGTGATAAATTCCTAACATGGTTTAAAACACAATATGTCTGGTTTCAAAGACCTTGACTAGCACCAACAACATACAACCTTAAAAAACCATAATTCATGCTAATTGTGGTCTTTGAAACCAGCCAATACTGTAATAACAATCAATAATAAAAACAGTAATAATATATTTTAAAGAGGCTGTCCTGGCTTTGTAACCATGGTGGATTTAGTTTCCTTAACACTGACTAATATCTTTGTTTAGCTTAATTATAACCCCAGAGTACTGCTGGGACTGTGAGGTAGAGGAAGGGGCCTCCTGGACAGGGAGGGTCACACTTCTCCAAAGTTAGCGTGCCCGGTCTCCTTTGCGTGATCGCGGGCCTCTGCCTGTCCCACCAAGCCTTTCTGGCACACCATGCAGTGCAGGGAGAAGCGGTTGACATCTGTAAACTGCCGCATCCTCCTCGCCTCGTCGGCCAGTTCCAAAGCCTGCGCCAGGATGACATCGTCGCTGGTGGAGAAGATGGTCTGGGCTGGTGCGTCCGAACCGGGCACCACCCTTTGAAGGGGGTCGTAGTGGATCCCATTGTAAATCAACAAGACCCTCTTGGAGAAGCCTCCATCCTCCCCAAAGCGGTCCACCCTGACCGTCTGGGTGTCCACCACGCAGATCTCACACTGGTAGAACTTGGACAGGATGGACACCTCGATGGCGCCCCCCCAGGTGTCATCCCTCCTGATCCAGTCGCAGTACTCCTGGTTGGATTTCCCCAGCACTGCCTCCGAGTAAGAGCTGGGATCGCTAGCCACGATCTGTGCAATCAGGCCCCGCATCTCTGGGGCACAGGAGGGGTCGTAGACGCCCCCTTCCACCACGAAGAACACGCTGGTGAAGAGGCAGGAGTTGTCCGCGGGGACCACACGCCTTGCTAGCACAGGAGAGGAATCCTTCGGCAGGCTGGGGGTGGCATTGGACTTCGAAACTCCTAGAGGAGGCTGGGGCTTTGGTTTATTCTTCTCTTCTTCTACAATCAAAGTGTCTCCTGCAACAGAATTCACAATTCCAACAAAAGCATATACATGTACGAAATTTGTAGGCGGTTTTCTAATTCTGTACGCAGTAGTTCTGAAACAAAATGCCATTTATATGTGGAAATGTTTGTCCAAGTTTCTTTTCAGCATTACTATACATCCTTTTAATGAGGGTTGTGGATGATTAAATTATTATTATATTTTTGCAATAATTTAGTGACCAATTATTATTTTTAGTTATTCCCCCCCCCCCCCAATTTGGAATGTCTGGATGATTAAATTCTAATGCAAACAATGTTGTCTCTTCTCGATTTTCACATGAAAGTCCAGAAAACTTTAAGTAACTTCTTCATACAGAATACAGGCTGGCTACTTTGTACTAAGCATTGTTGCAAACTTAATCGTTACTACTGGAACTGAAAACCAGAGAGGGCTAAGCAAACCATTTAGTCTCTATGATGCGCTATGTAACGGATTAAACAAGGGGCAGCACTTCACTCAGCTTCATATGTTTACTAGGGCAGCAGCAGCTGGTTACCTGACTTGATGGGGAAGTCCTGCAGATGGACGTCGCCATTGCTGAGGTCCAGGCTTGATGGGGGGTAGCCGGCCATGATCTTCTGCACCTCGCAGGGGATTCCTGTCAGCTCAGCCACCTTGTCCTTCAGCTCCTGGACACAGGACAGGCTGGTCAGCCCCTGCATGAGGTGAGTCCCATTCTTGGCCTTGCAACGCAGACGCAGCATCCTCGACACACACAATTCTACCAGGCAAAAATAAAGAAGTGATCAGGATACCTCCAATCGACGCAATTGTTTTCTTTAAAATGCAATTGTTTTTCAAGACTTTCGGGTTAACATTGTGTGCGTAACTGTGGCTTGAGTTGTTTTAGCCTCTGCGATACGAACGCTCTGCTCTCATTGGTCCTCCAGTGGGTTCTGTAACAGTCAAGTAACAGTCTTTGAAGGCAGAATGGGAATTTAAATGTTTATGCTGCGCCATGGCAACTGAACAACATACACAGACACGTTAAAGCTCTAACCACAGCAGTGATTTCGTAAGAAAAGAACTTCAGAAATGAGCAATACAAACTGAGCCACGGAACAGGCAAACCCTGTGACAAACGGGCTCCACCCCAGGCTAGCTTAGCATTAAAGACTCATTGCCTCTTCTACAATCACTGACAAACTACCCAAAAAACAGACTCAAGGGTTTTGCATTGCCATCACCACAAACTGTGACCGCTTTTTTTTACAAAAATAAATAAACACTGTAAGCTACACTGCATTCTGCTTTACAGGGTTTGCAAACGAAGAACTGAAAATGTCTTGGTAGTGAAATACTGCTAACATGATATTGACCACTGTTAGATGTGAATATTCTGATAATAAGCAGGTCAAGTTTGGATCTATTAGGTAATTCGAATGTTTTTTTTTTTTTTTTTTTTTTAACATTTCCTGTTCCTACACCAGTCAGTTGAACTGAACTAGATTTAAAAGTTAACACTAACCCCAATCCCCAAAAAATACGAATTCACGATGAGTACCTCGATTTTATGAACCAGTACCAAGGCTGTTTATCTGATAAACAAATACTCTCTACGATCTGAATTTAACTATACCATGGAAACATCTAAGCATGCTTACTCTTTACAACAGCACATGAAACACCAAGCATGGCTTTTTTATTTCAGCAAACCTCCTCTGCTCCACCCAATACCTGAAAGCACTGTATATACACAACCTGCTTTACATTCTACTAATACTGGTGCAGCTGTCCTAGCAAGTGCTTAGCCTGTATAGAGAAACAGGACAGAGAGAGGCATCTGCTGATTAGAACTTGAGAACAAAGAACTCTTGATTTTAAAGCTGATGCAGAAAATCGAACTGGTATACATTTCAGAAGCGCCACAACTCGTTCTACACGAAATAATCACAATACAATTACTCAGAGTGGGATACACCCTGCTTAAAAAAATTTAAAAAAACTATCTTAGTCTTACTAGACGTTACTAATGGTATCTATTCCGCATGGTCTATGAACATTATTATGATCATCATTATCAAAGTGACTAAAGACCGTGTTGGAGTTTCTCAGTTATTACCAGTACAAATTGTACTGCCATCACGAACCACGAGATAGAGAGATGTATTCATGGTTTATTGACATTAGGTTATATAAGAGTTATACAATTATGTGCTTCTCGCACACCAATCAACTGCTTTGATGGCTGCAAACAGTCCTATAAATTATTGGTTGTGACATCTGCCTAGTAATTATTATTATTAAAGTATATTAATTGTTTCACACGTTTTTAAACACGGCACTTAATCTTGAAAACATGGTGACACTTAATTGACAAATTATGAAGCGCGCAAAACATATACTAATAATATATAGTACTCGGTGGTACATTAACAATGAAATATATATTACATTTACAAAACAATATACAAAAACAGGCTAACTCACATTCAAGTTATGTCATGTCACACAGGCAGGTGCAATTGTTTTGTGCACGACATAATAAATCCTTAGATCACCAGTACTGAAATAAATAAATAAATATTGATAAGCAAAGCGATATTCACTAAGTTGACAGCGCACAACAAAGCACCCCACTTAGCTGCTGTTGTCACTTATGCTGCAAACATGCAAGCGCTCAATTTCACAGACACTGGCAATGTGAACCCATGTCTCCGCCACCAGTTATTTTAACACATGTTATATTTATGATTAAAATACAACTGAAGTTTGTTTTCACCTGCAATCTCTCAAACCCGTCTCTACCGGAGACAATGGCTGCGTTTGCAAAGCGCAGACTTTTGAGAGTCAGCGCAGCCTTTGCGTCAAATTACGTGAGTCTGCGCGCACGCCGTGATGAAGGAGGGCAAACTGCCAGACCGCAGCCGGAACTGACGGCAGAGGAGCGCAGAGTCTGCGCAGCCGCTGCAGATTCTCAAAGGGGCTGCGCTGGAGCAGACTCGTCTTCAAAACACAGAGGGGCGCAGAGAACCACATGCAGGATTAGTGATCGTGGTAGCGCCACCTGGAAATGGGAGTGCGAATAACACAGAGAAGGAGCTTGAGAAATCACAATTATTGTTGTGTGAATGACAAGTGCCGGTATAATTATGCTTTTGCATTTCATTTTCAGACGGGACTAGTAAAACTATGGAGGATGTTCCATGCCAAAATTAAAAATAAATAAATACACGAATAAATAAATGAATGAATAAATAAATACATGTCCATGTATTTATTTATTTCAACATGTATTGTACAATTATTTATTTATTTATAATTTTGGAATGGAATATATTCCACGTGAAAACGATGTACATAACTTGAATTGCTTAAACAGATTCCTAATACAAGATGGTCTTGGGTGACTGACATAAGTGACTTTGCATAATTTATTTACCAGTCTAGTTATAATGGAGCTTCATGGGAACAGTGAAAATATAATCTTCTGCAATCAGAAAATCGCTCAAGTCGGTCTCCATGTTTGCTCAGTCGGTGCTGGGAATCCTCCCAAAGCTGCCCGAGCTCCGTCTACGCAGACTCCTGACTGCAACGCAGACTTTCTAACGCGAACGCAGCCACAGGCTCGTTGCCGGCTCAGTGTGTGCGCCGACCTGTGACGTCTACGCATAGTTACTTATGGGCTGAAAAAAAGTAAGCCAACATTGTATATGACTTATTAAATAATACTGTAGCCAGTATTTGGGTTGGTGTAAACAAACTGGACAGCCAACGACGTATGCCTGCATTACCAAGTGTATAGATCATGCTTGACACAAAGTAATAATGCATCATTCACAACTGCAGCTCTGTCCAGACTGTGTTATTTGTCAACAACGACTCTGTTTTTATAGCCCCAGTTATTAGGGTCATATACCCCTTGAGATTATGATTATCCTTCCAAATCAAATGACGTTGAACTCAAGAAGGGTCCGAATCAACGTCACTTGTGACGTTTTGAAAATGGGAGGTCTTAACCTGTGGCTGGGTGTTGAAGATGTCAGTCCCTGCAAGGAGGAAAGGTGAGCTCTGGTTTTAATGGCAGGCTTCATGTTCCCGGTTAACAATGAACAACTCATACATAGCCTAGTAGTTGGAATTGTTCAAACTAGCCACGCAGTCGAGGAACAGCTGAAAATACACGCTATTCATTTGAGTGGTATCGATTCTCATACCGCTTGCAAAATGAAACACAGTTTGTGTTAGTGCTATTGTAAAATATATAAAAGTCTTAGACATGTTGTCTTTTTTCTACTCTGATGCATTATGAGCATCAATAGTTTACTCAAGGCATCCACTAGTGTTTTCTACTGTTATTATAACAACCTTGACTTGCATAAAGAATGAAAAACATTGAGGGAAATAGCTCGCATCACTTGATTTTCAAGGTGTGTTATCCAAAGCATAATCAACAAGTACAGAGAAACGTCATCTGTAATAGACAAACCCAAGACTGAAAGACCCAAAAAAGCTGCCTTACGAGGATGAGCAGTACTTGAAGATAATGTCCTTAAGGAATAAAAAGAAGACAAGGGTTGAATTGATAACAGAACTGGCAGAGGGCACAGTTGTCATTGTCACTCAAATCAACAGTAGGAAGGTCACTTGAAATCAGGATGTAAAGGATGTGTTGCAGTAAGAATACCTCTGTTAAGAAACAGGAACAAGACTAAAAAGCTATAATATGCACAAGAACACAGAAATTGGACTATGGAACAATGGTCAGAGGTGCTTTGGACTGTTGATGGATGGACAATGACACCTGTGCCTTCTGCCAGTTCTGTTTCCAAGTATTGCTCATGCTTGTTAGACAACTTTTTGGGTCTTCCAGTCCTGGATTTGTATATTTATATATATATATATATATATATATATATATATATATATATATATATATATATATATATACAGTGCCTTGCAAAAGTATTCAGACCCCTGACCAATTCTCTCATATTACTGAATTACAAATGGTACATTGAAATTTTGTTCTGTTCGATATTTTATTTTAAAACACTTAAACTCCAGATCAATTATTGTAAGGTGACATTGGTTTTATGTTGGGAAATATTTTTAAGAAAAATAAAAAACTGAAATATCTTGCTTGCATAAGTATTCAACCCCTGTGCTGTGGAAGCTCCCAGTTTGCACCGATGAGAGAAATTGCCCTAACAAGGACACAGTTACCTTACCATTGGCCTCCACCTGTGAACCATTAAAGTTGCTGTCATATTTTCTGGATAAAATGCCCACTGTTGAAGGATCATTGGTAAGGCTGTGAATCTGAAGGAAAATAAAGACCAAAGAGGACCCCCTTGTAAATAAGCATTATGCCTGAATGTGTGCTTGCCTGGTTAAGTCAATAGTAATAAATAGAACAGGATAGGAAAGGAGAAGGGAAGAGGCTTTAAAATACATTTGCAGCACCCAGACAACCAACAGGATCCCCCGCAAGGTGGCTATTTGATAACGTCAATCAACAGTAAACAGGTGCAAGGTCCCAGTTTAAATGTAGGGATTGGTGCTGCTAATTAACAGCTAACCCTCTACTTACTCAGCAATCTGAAAATGCTGACTAGGAACACTCCAGGAGCCCGCACCATATGGCCGCAATATACACACAGGGTGCTGATGCTTGTAGTACGTGAGCAGATGCTGAATCAGCCCTCTGTGAGTAACTGTGTTTGCACGAAGTAGTGTGTACACACCAGGTGTTGATGATCGCATTTTGCTTTTGCACACGCAGGCAGCATGACTCGGCCATCATTTCGCTCCGTTTGCTGCAGGAACTGTTTCTCTGGACATTTTCAGAAACAGCGAGCGGGATGTCTTGTTTTGTGATGGTTCCGTGCTTTTTTTTTTTTTTTTTTTTATATAGCTGACAGAATAGATGCAAAATGCTAATGAGAATAAATATGGAGGCTTTCTGCTGGACCGGAAAATGAAATGACCATTTAGAACGTACAGTAAAACTCTCCAGCCCATGCAATAGACAGAGATGTAATTCTGCTCTTGAGACAGCAGAGTGCGCCCAAACACAGATACTGTACAGTGGGACCTGCACAATTGTGGCTTCCTGTTTTTTTAATGTGTTTTAATGCATTATATTTAAGGTACAATTTACTAAATTAGCATATGTTTAGCCATTTGAAGTGCATTAAGCAGTCTGCACAAACCGGTTCTTATGCATGCATCATTTCTTATTGGTGTAACGTTGCCATTTTTAAGGGAAACCCATTCCTTAACTTTAAAAGGGTTACCGCAGGCATAGTTGTACTGTATGTCAAAATGTGTTGAGGCAAGCTCTGTACTGCTGCACTTCTCAATGTGTGATCCAGGGTACCCTTTCAGAAGAGATGACCCGTTCAGATGTGACTGTCTCCTAGTGCAAATTTCAAACAAACAAACAAGTACACACCAGTATTTATGTAGCATGGCTGGCTGAGCAGGAGCATAACCAGTTGGAGCCAGTATTAGCAGGTTTACGGTAAAAGGCTGTGACGTTGGGATGGCATCTTCACTGTACCTCCTTGTGCAACGCGGACAAGGAAGGTCATGTAGCAGCGCAGAAACAGCTTCCTTACTCTAGATCCTGTTACCGGCACATTGGACTGTCTTGCTGTGCGAGTGACTGGCTGAGATCCACTGGGAGGCCTGAGGAAGGCTTGAGAGGAGAGAAAAGAGTAGAAAGGGAGCTGAAGACTGCTGCAGTAACCACACACAAACAGGGAGAGAGAAAGTCAATTTACCTGTGATGTATCTTTTCATCTCAGAGTACCGCACTGGAGCTCAGTGACCGAGTGAATGTCATAGTGTATGCCGTTCTTGATTTCATTGATCTTCAGATAGACAGAGCTTGATGGAGACTTGAATAGAGACACCCACACCATCCATGGTTTCTATCTGCATATGCTGAAATTAAAAAGGATTTCTGTGGGTCTGTGACAATGAATACTCCCGTTACTGGTGATTTTAACAGCCAGGATGATGTGGGCGACTTCATTTAAGCCAGGACCTTTTGCAATATATTAAAAAAAGCTACTGTACTAATTCTGCAAAATATCCTCCTCAAATGCATGTAGTAAAGGATCATAGGAAGATCTATGCTATAATGAATGATTTCTTTATTAGGATACATATTTTAGCTGTGCAAATAATAACTGATTTATAGACCTTCAATAATAAGTTGCTGGTTGCTGTTGAAAAGCCTTCTGTTAATAATGTGCTAAACTAAGTCTAGCTGTCGATTCTTGTTAGAGTTATGAAGATTCCTCGCTTCTAGAGCTCTCGGTCCCCAGGTGTTCCGTTGGATTGTCAGTCTGTCTGTCCAGCTAGCTGTCAGCGTGGACAGTATCATTAGAGTAGAGACATGGCCACGGATTCATGGCAAGAGGCTGGAAAGACCAGGAAAAGTCACTTCAGATCCTGTGAGAAAAAATCCTGTAAGTATGATTTTTGTACACTCGGAAAGCAGACCTTAGTAACAGTCCGGTTTGTTTACATCATCCAAAGGTTTCTTTTGCTCTAAGCTCTTACTTGAAACCTGCTAAACACATCACTTAGTTAGACAGCATGATCCTACCTGTATAGCTGGAAGTATTGCTGGACATTTCAAGAAGAAAACCTGAAATTTAACAAGTGGATTTGCTTTTTCAGTATTTTTATGTCTCTAGATATCCATTTAAGTGACCTATCACAACCTGAGCAGTAGTTTTTCCAAATGGTAAGCTTGTAATTGAGATGTACTGCATAACCCTAAATAAAGGGGTAATGCACACTGTCAATAGAGGACTGGTGCAGCTCAATGTACCATCAGTATTTACAGAGGCTGAACGAAGACATTGGAAACACCTACAATATGCAGAGCATACTTTTATGTAAATCAGCTGCAGCACACGAGACTGATTCGTTTGCGTAGTTATGCAAATAACATACCTGCCATGCGTGCTGTGTCATATAAAAGCTGCATCTCCCTGTTGCTGTGGCAGCGTTCAAGACTGCAAAGCTGATGGACTTTGATCGAGGGTTGATCGTTGGCATACCTGTGGTCGTAACTTTTAGCTTTTGAAAAATGAAATCTCTAAATTGAAACAGCTCGGAAAGTTTTGATCCTTTTAAACATGAACTTTATTTATTTTTTTTTTTTTGTCAACAGTCGTTTAGCTTTAACTGGGTGTTCATTCACCTTCCAGGGCAGCTGTGTTCTCTGTGTGACCTGCTTATAGAAGAAAGAGTAGCAATTCAAAGTCATCAGATAATGGCCGGGCTTCAGATTGGTACAAGGCTGTATTAACAGGGCTGAGAAGGCAATGGAGCCAGTGAACTCCCTTTAACAAATTGAAACAAAGTTTGTGGCCCAACAGACACCCCTGCTTTTTTCAGGATGTATCATTCATTAAGCAATGAAAAGGGCATTGCTTTGCCCCTATAAGGTTTTAGCATTGTATTGTGCAAGTGCAGCGAGAGAGCTGCTTTGATGCAGCTTGTAACCCTGTGCACAGTGGATTGTTCCCAAAGAGGCCATCCCGTGAGAGTGGCGCACAGGAGCGCTGTCTGCAGTCCGTCCAGGGAAGACGACCCCAGAACGGGTGGATGACCTCACTGCACAGGACACCGTCTGAGAGTTTGTACTCAGCGGCGATTCAGAAAAGTGTAGAGGGGGCTAGAAACAGAATCAGGGCAGGAAATTGAATATGAAAGAAAAGGGAGGAAGCAAAGTTCATCCCATATTACTCTGTGTCTTGGACATTTCATTGAAGGACCATGTTAAAGCAGTTTTCAAGGAGTCATTTCAATACTTGGGTCATTCGAGCTCAAGTGGACCCCATTTTGGGAGGTTATTTTGAGGTCCTGAGATTAGAACTGCTGTACAGGACCAGGTGAGCCAAAAAAGCAGCTCCATTAGGCCAGCCGGTACCATGTCAGCCAGGTTCAATCAGCAGCCAAACCCCTTCACAGACTCAGGTGTGTCTAATTAAGCACACATTAAATTTGTAAAGGCAGTCCCATTCCCTCCTCATGTAAAGGTGCCAGCATGTCTAGCGTGTGTCTCTGCAGCACACCGGGTCACGCTGCTGAATGAATGTCATGTGAAGCTCACATGATGGAAACTGGCACCTCACCCAGGGCGTTAGGTGTCTGAGGCCAGGACTGGCAGCCGAGAGAGAGAGAGAGAGAGAGAGAGGATCCTTGCTGAATTCTGTTCATTCCTGACAGGAGTTTGGAACAATAAGCACCTATCATTCATTTTTTTTTTTTTTTTTTGTGTCTCATTAACCCTTTCATGCACGTCGACCCCCATAAAAAAACCAAAATCTTCTAGTTTTTACATGGGAACACATGTAAGATGCAAATAGCCTCATATGAGGATGCCATTTTCCCCCTCTATAAAGCAATGGGAAGAAAAATCAAGGGTTGATGTTATTTGGAAAATGATCATAGATAGCAGTATTATCAGCGGTAAACATGTTTTCTGTCTAAATCTAAAAATGATAAGTGCCACTGCTACCGAGATGTTTGTAATTCTCTCTCTAACTGTTTAATTTGTCATTATCAACCAACTCTTTGCACAGCTTTCCAAGGCTTATCTAACAAACCAACTAAATAAATAAATAAAAAACATAAACAAATCACCCCCTGGCTGTATCTCTGTGCAGTACCAGTGTACTCTTCTTAATGTAACAGCTCTAATAGCTCAAACACTACCGAGTCACTGAGGAAACACCATGTCTTTCATCTTCTTACTGGCTTCTCTTGAGAGTGATTTACCGGAATACAAGTAGTTCAAAATAACAAGGTTATTTAGCATATACTATATATGATTACATGAGAGTAGCTGTTATTTGCTTCCTGCTAATAACTCTGCTGTCACCAAGATAGCAGTTGCTCTAATATATGAGTCTTCAGTGCTTTTCCTCCACCTAATGTGGATTTATTTTGGGACTGTAGGGGTGTGAACATCAGAAGCAGCTCTGATCTACTGAACAGACCCCATTCTGTCAGGACAACGTGGCTTACTTTTACTCAAGGCAGATGCTCAGGTTTCTGTTTAGCACCCAGCTGTGCAGAATAATCCCTCCGGCATCACCACTGCATTGACACAGCGCACACACAAGCCTGGCTAGCTGGACTGATTGATTTGCAAGTTTGCAGGGCAGGAGTGAACTGCCGTAGACCATATAAACAGCGGCGCCTCTGCAGGTTTTAAGGAGATTGTTCAGGGTGGTGTTGTTAACGGCTAGGTGTGTCTGTCTGTCCAGCATGGGCTTCCTACATGACCAACTCTCCCACCGTGATTGTCATGATTGGCCTCCCGGCGCGAGGGAAGACCTACATGTCGAAGAAGCTCACGCGCTACCTCAACTGGATCGGAGTGCCCACCAAGGGTGAGTGATTCAGACTGCACGGGACTGGGGCAACCCATGCTGCTAGAGGAATAATCCTCATACAGTGCTGTAACTAACACGTTTAATACCATGTCATGTGTGATCCATTTGCAGAGCAGTTTGATCCATACCATATTCTATTTTTATTATTATTATTAGACATGCCTGACCTTGCTATGCACACACAGTGTCTAATTAAACCCACACTGAAACCTGGAATCGACCCAACAGCTGTGCAGTGGCATTCTTATTTCCACTGCAGAATATTAAGTATCTCTTCCTGAATAAGAACTGAATGGAAGGAATGAAGTGAAGTTAATGCTTTTGCATATAAGCTGCAATAGGATACTTCTATAGTTGAGCTAGCTCCCAGTTCATATAGCGCCAATTCTGCCTAATGTACTTGAAATAATCAACTCTGTCTTATAGTTTGTTCTAGGCTTTGATCTCCCCAAAGTCCTGGTAAATGTTTACTGCGATTTAGGATAGGCACCTGTATTTATTATTTTATTAGATAGTGATTTTTTAATTTTTTTTTTTAAATGGAGTGCACGACTTGTAAAACGATCAGAAGGCTGATGATTGATTGTAATAATTCTTTTTTTAGTTTTCAACCTGGGTGCGTATCGCCGAGAGGCTGTCAAAATGTACAAGTCCTACGACTTCTTTCGACACGACAATAAAGAAGCAATGGAAATCAGAAAGTAAGAGGCTGCACCCTGCTCTCACACACACACACACTGACACTAACAGACATGCAAACACATGCACACGAACACATAATTGAAACCCAGCACGAGGCGGTGTTGCAACACGCAAGGGTATACGCATAGCCTGCTGCACTGGTAGAGATGACAGTCCCCATAACAATAGCAAGCTGGGATTAACCCTTTTATACACTGAGCTCTCCATGAAAGAGACTCTTACATGCCTTATTGAAATAGATCTTAATGATGAAAACGTTTGAGATATCTGCCTGCAATGACGATCTGCAGCGTGGAAATAAAATACTTGCTTGCCGTATTTAAAATCTTTATCAGACCTGCATAGCACAGAGTTATTGCAGTGATTAATTGACTGTTATAAAAAATGTGCTATAAAAAAGTTAATCTCTTCCTATGAGGATGTTATCAGTACTGTATTAGAAATGAACATCAAAAAACACATCGGTGATTTACTTTGACAGTCTATAAAGAAACCTATTTGTGTCAACGAGATATCTTTATACAATAATAAATAAAATAATTTAATAGCAGATAAGTCATATACACTGTGCATATATGAAGCATCTTTTAAATGAGAAGCACTACACAATTGAAAGCCATAAAGAGATATATAATGTGCCAGGCTTTACCAGAGTATAAAGGTAATATCCCTAAGAAGAAAGAACTACCTGGTACCCCCCACCTTCCCAACCCAGATAAAAACACAAATACAGCACTATACTGAACTTTGGAACTTACAGCCTGCTGTATTAAATATCTTCAGATTACCTTCAAACACCACTGCTAGGCCTGTCCTACTAATTATTCATTTTCATTGTGTGGTTTTCTTAAAAGGATTTTGTAACATGAAACATGAAACAGAAACATGAGGCGTTTTTCTCCTTGGGAGTTAATTAAAGACAAGAGTGAATACTGCATATCAGCTCAACAGCGGCCCCTAGAGGACACAGTAGAGATGGCATTATGAAGGGTGCAGTGTGCTGCTGAGGCGTTGTCATGGGAACGAGTTGCCTGAGTGCTATTAAAAACACACTGTTTTGAAAGGGAAAAGGTTGTTAACACTTACTCTGCTCTGTACTAGAGACAAGCAGAAATGGGAGCCGTCCCGCACACCCAAACTGTAAAACACAAACCAGCTTCTGTGTGTACATAACACTTGGGTCACTTACTACAGGGGTGGCAATATGACTCCCATATTGCATAGCATTTTGATCTTGTCCTGGTTTTACTATGAGTTTAATCAGACACACCTGCGCTTGTTACCTAGTATATACTGTGGCTAATCAAGCTCGTAGTAAAACCTGGAATGGGTGAAACCCGGTAAAGACTGACACATTATATATCTCTTTATGACTTTCATCTGCAGTAGTGCAATTCATACTGCCATTGCATTGGAGTCTGTGTATTGCATTGCAGTCTATATAAAGTTTGCTGAAGTGATGATTTAAAAACTGTAGCTCCTACACTCCAAGCACAACCTGGCATGGGTGAAACTGCTAAAGACCTAACTGTGTTTTCCATGTAGAATGAATTACAAGGTTCAGACTCCTATTGAAGTTTCCTCTTGTTATCTAGACAGTGTGCCTTGGTAGCTTTAGAAGACGTGCAAGCCTATTTGACGGAGGAAGGGGGGCAGATCGCTGTAAGCTGATCTTGTTGTTTTTTTCCCCCTCCCCTTTTGCAATACCCTCTTATTGTTCTTCATGAAATCTCGTCTCATGGTGCTGTCACTGCATTTCCACTGCAGGTATTTGATGCCACAAACACAACCAGGGAAAGAAGAGATCTAATCCTTAGTTTCGCAAAGGAGAACTCGTACAAGGTAAGTGCCTTGCCATTATAAAGGACAGCGACTGTACTGTGCACACTCATACTACATTGTGAATCATTTTCCCCATGTGTCTCTTTCAAGGTCTTCTTCGTGGAGTCTGTGTGCGACGATCCTGATGTCATTGCTGCTAATATATTGGTATGTACTGTATGCTCTTAACCCCAGAGGAAAAGCATTGCATCCCCCCCATTCTAATGATATACAGCACTAATGTTATTCTTCAACAGGAAGTGAAGGTGTCCAGCCCGGACTATCCTGAAAGACACAGGGAGCGGGTCATGGACGACTTCCTGAAGAGAATCGCGTGCTATGAGGTTACATACCAGCCCCTGGATCCAGATCACGTCGACAAGTAAGAAGGACTCACTTGAATGAGACAAGGAAGCCTTAATAGAGTGTATCATGTAGCTCTGCAAGGAGATTGAAGCAGAATAATTTTACCTGTAGAGAAGGCAGTGGGGACACCCAGTGGCCAGAAGAGGAGGTATACTTATTTTAACCCTCTAATGCCCATCACATGTGAAACAATGCATAGCCACTCCTCTATATTATTATTTAAATCCAGCCTCACAAGCCATCATTTTTCATATGCAGGACATAGTGTCTTTTGTCGTTTCTTGGTGGGTGAGGGGTGCTGTGTTTTTATTTTTCAGGATCTTTTCCCAGATAAACTGACAGATACGTGTGAAAGCTGTACAGTTTGTAGCTGGGTTCATGTCCTGCCTGGTTGTGCTTGTCTAACAGAGGTGTCCATTGAGCTTGCTGTGTGTTTCCGACAGAGACTTGTCCTTCATTAAAGTGATCAACGTGGGCCGGCGCTTCCTCGTGAACAGAGTCCAGGATTACATCCAGAGCAGGATCGTCTACTATCTCATGAACATCCACGTGCACCCACGCACCATCTACCTGTGCCGCCACGGAGAGAGCCAGCACAACGTCCTGGGCAAGATCGGGGGTGACTCGGAGCTGTCAGCGCGCGGCAAGCAGGTCAGAGAGAGAGAGAGAGAAACCTGGGCTTTAGGGGTCCAATCCTTCTAGCAGATCTAGACACTGCTGTAAATGTTTAAAAGAGCTTTGAGTCTCAATGTGGAAACCAGCATCCCGTGTGCCAATTTCATACAGGAAATGCTTATGTAACACGACCAGCTGCACTGTGAAATTTTCAACTCTGGAGACCAGTCACCCCTGCATCACTGGACAGTCTCCCTCAGTGACGGCCACACGATTCAGTTATGTTTAGTGTATTTTTATGTGGTAAAGGATATGTAAAGTAGTGATTTAAATAGTGGTGGTGCTGCTTCCCCTTGTAAAAGTTTATCATGCTGTTTTTGCACAACAGTTGTGCAGTTTTGCCATGCTTTTCCCATGCTTATACTATCGCATTTACCACAGTCTGCTGTGGTCTACCATGTTTTTTTTTAGTATGCTTCTCCATACTTGTCTGGGCTTTAGTCCTTATATATGCTGTTTTACACTTTGCTGTGCTTTTACTGTGGGAACTTTTTGATAGCACTGTATTTTAGTTTGAAAGGTTTTTCTTAAAGAGGTTAGCAGTTTCTTTATCGCTCTGTGATGTGGCGAGTCTTGAGCCTTTTTTACTTCTTCATTGTTTTCTTGGATTAGAACTACACAAATTAACAAAATAAATACAAACTGCCCATTACTGCAGCCATGGAAAACAGATATAGTACATTCTAACAGAGTCATTGGCATAAAGCACTAATCTAACTGACAGCAATATCAAAGACAGCTGTCCACTCACATGGACCCGCCAGGCTAAGCCAGACACAGCAAGACACGGATCTTCATCAGCCAAATGCACACCCGGTTTCTAAATGGATTCACGCTGACAAATGTTTTGACTGCTGCCTGCGTTGGTCTTCCGATACGTCAGATACTGCCTTATTCTGGCAAGCTCCTTTCGCGTGTTCCTATTCATTACTTAATAATGCATTCAATATTATATTTAATGATTCAGTCAACGGCTGTATCCACATCACTCAGGAGACAGTATAGATCACTGGTCCTTCCTTCTCTAAGAGTTCTTTAAGTAATAATTGCATTTTCATTTGAAAATATATTCTTTCTGACACAGCAATGCAGAGTAACCCCTTCAGTCACAGCGTGTATAATTGCACTATTATAAGTTTCCTATCAGTCTATCTATCTCTCTCTTCCCCGCAGTTCGCTCATGCCCTGCGGGATTTCATCAAGCAGCAGAAGCTGGCAGATCTGAAGGTGTGGACGAGCCAGCTGCGGAGGACGATCCAGACCGCCGAGGAGCTGGGCTCCCCGTACGAGCAGTGGAAGATCCTGAACGAGATCGATGCGGTGAGGGGTTCCTAGAGCGTTTACTGTAAACGTGAGCTGACACAATTTCAGATGACACAATTTTCAGTTAGCACAATGTGCCAGCTCCTACAAGTGCCAGTTAACTAGGCGCTAATCAGCATGTGAACTTCATTGCACCTGAAATACTGAAGGGCAGCGCATTCCTGTAGAGAAAACAGAAGAAGCTGAACCCTGTCTCGTTCGAGACCTTGGATCAGCGTGGTATACCAGCCAGTCTGGAACTGCAGATAGGACTGTAAGGGAACAGAAAGATAGCAGGGATGTAAGCATTCTTATCACAAAGGTCTGCCTTCTCCACTTCTTCAGGATAATATTGAAACGTGTTGCGTTTATTTGCCGGGCACAGGGGGTGTGTGAAGAGATGACGTACGAGATGATCCAGGATTCTTTCCCCGAGGAATTCGCCCTGCGAGACCAGGACAAATATCACTACCGCTACCCAGGAGGAGAGGTACGGTATTGGAGAGAGAGAGAAGGTCTGTTTCAGACACTAATCTTCTAATCTTCCATTTGTTTGGAATTCACTTTGTCATTTCCTGTTTCTGTCACCACTTCCTGAGCATGTCAAAAATCAGCTTGGTGACAAACCAAACGGACGTGGTACAGTATTGCGTACGTGCACTGGGGCGTTGCTAGGGGACATGGTCATAGTTTTTAAGACGTCACCAAGATGTGGTGACTGTGACAGAAAATGATACAAAAAAGGAAATCTTAACCCCAAGAGAAAACATTAAAGCAATAATCATCACCAAGCTGCTCTTTAGCAGCAATGTTTATCAAAAATGCAAATTTACACATGTTGTGTGCACACAAAGGTATGCTTTTAGAGACTCGTGACTGCGTACGGATATGTGCTCATACATGCATGAGCGATTAATATAACACATGCCATCCACACATGCAGGCAGATAGGAATTCCTGCATATACTTCTGAATCGGTTCTTTCCAACTGTTTCCAAAACAAACAATATAGCACATACAGTGCTTTTTTAAATAATTTGGTTAAAGACGTCCCCCAACTTTCTTTTGTCTTTTCAATGACTGTATAATTCCTGTGTGAAACTAAACCCCAGGTTATGGTTAGGACTAGAGCAGTGGGCTGTGAGCAGTGGGATTCAGCGTGAACGAAGGGCTGTGGTTAGAGCAAGATCTCCACTGTGGAGGCAGAGATTACCCTGTTGGCCCCCTGTGTGATTGAGGCCAGGGCGATTAGGAAGGGGTCAGCCCCGCCCTGCTCTAACTTGGGTCCCGGTTTCTCTGTGCAGTCCTACCAGGACATGGTGCAGCGTCTGGAGCCCGTGATCATGGAGCTGGAGAGGCAGGGGAATGTGCTGGTCATCTCACACCAGGCCGTCATGCGCTGTCTGCTCGCCTATTTCCTGGACAAGAGCGCAGGTACAGAACGAGCAGCAGCAGGACAAAGCCAGGGCTCCCTCCCAGCCCGGATACTTCTTTATTGCTGCTGTAACAGAGGTTGGGTGTGAACTGGCATCTTAACCGCAATGCTAAAGAGCCGTGCTCGTCTACATTCGTGGTTCCAGAGCTTTTAACCTCAGCTCGCCGACAGGGGATTCAGAACATGGATTTGAAAATGAAAGTTTGATTCGTACCATATTACTGTACAGTTTAAAAAAAAAAAAAAAAAAATTATTCAGTTTTGTATTTTTTTCAGATGAACTTCCTTACCTGAAGTGCCCACTGCATACTGTCCTCAAACTGACCCCTGTTGCTTATGGTAAGGCAAGATGTCCCTGATAGAAGGTATATACACTGGTCTGTACATTATTGAATAAAGGGCTCTAAAGCCCTGCAAACATTGGGAAGCATTTATCACGGAGCAGACCTGGCGTCTACTGTTTGAAACATACCTTTAGCAAACTGGGAGCATGCGACTCGCTGATCGTTCAGATGACCATGCAAGGTTACGTGGTTTGAACAGTTGCTAAGATGGACAATCATATTAATACGTATGCATACAGACCTTGTCTTTGCACCTGTGCCCAGCCAGTCCATGCCAGTGTGCATTCCTAAAGTCACAAAGCCTTGGCTGCAGGCTCTCACAGCAGGCTTTCTAAAACACTGTTCCCTTCCTTGTAGGCTGCAAAGTGGAAACGTTTTACTTGAACATCGAAGCAGTGAACACTCACAGAGACAGACCTCCTGTAAGCAACTTTTCGTATGTTTTTTAATTATTTTTTTTTTATATATATACCATGCATGAACTGTAATATAGCACTTAACTCTGTAGTAGGAGATTGACATCAATACCTAGAGCCAAGTCGTTGTGTTCAAGAGACTAACAGTTAAGTGTCAGGATTGTGGAGAGAAGTCTCCTATCTGTCGTGTTTTTGTGGTGTTGGTTCATTCCACACACTTCCTCTGTCCCTTTGTGTGAAGCATTTTCAACAGTGTTTTTGAGTTTGTTTGTTTTTTTTTTATTCAGAGATGGAAATGATCAAAGAGAAGGAGGTCTGTACGTACTTGTGCACTGCGTTTATTTTAACGTATTTTTTTTAATGCTGTTCAGCGGTGCTTTGAATCAAAGGACTGCTTTAAAGCCGATTTATATGTTGTTCACATGACATTGCCTGTGGAGTTTGTGGGTTTGCTGTGGTAGAGATGGTGGGGTTTGCATCTCTATCTGAAGAATGACCTGGAGTTCATTCGCCCCATGGCAGTTTTTAACTCTTCAACACTGCAGACTTGCATGCTTGAGAGCGACTGATGGGATGTGTACGGTCATTTGTGATAGGTGTTGTTTTGTTTAATCTTGTGTGAATTCAGTCTTACGCCTGTAAAGCAATAATGCGCAGTGACACTGGTGGAGTGTTTTACATGGACAATGCGCTGTGCTGTCTGTGCTACTTCACAGAAAAGGGAACATTTGCATTTTGTACTTTCCATTGCAGTTTCATCAAAACATGCAAATGACTCCTTCCAAACAGGCTCTTGTCCAGGGGGGTGTACCTGGATCACTGGCAGGGTCGGGGGGAATGTTCCTGTTTCACTTCCAGTTCCTTTTCACAATCAATTCCCAATTCCAATGTCTTTGAAGGAATTGATATTTTAGAGACACAATAATTGTTGCGATTGTTCAGCTGCTTTCATTTGAAGCCAATTGAATTCACTAACAGCGACTTTAATTTAAGTAACTTGATAACACTGTGAGGAGCTCATTTGAACTGAATACTGCCGATTGCAATTTTGAGCACTGATGTGTTGGAATTGATTAAAAGGGAACAGGAATTGGAAATTGAACTGAATTGGAACTGAATTGACGCTAACCCTGATCACTGTAGCTCCTCGTCAAGCAGGGGATGCTGAATGAAGATCCAAGCAGGGGAAAGCAGTGGATGCTGAATGAAGCTGTAGGGGGTGCTGTTTAACCCTCCCGGTTTCTCCCGTCTCCAATCAGGATAAAAGCGGAAAGGATCCAGCCCCGACCCTGCAGCGGCGGAATAGTTTCACCCCTCTGGCTAGTCACGACCAGGTCAAGCGGCCACGGCTCTACAGCGCTGGCAACCGGCCACGCCTGCCCCTGACCACGACACTGGGGGCGCTGCACTTCCCTGAGCCGCAGCAGGGGGCGCTGCGTCAGCAAACCCAAGTTAGTGTCACTCACTACATCGCCTCTCCCCCACATCCTCAATCACAACCTGCATCCCATTAATCAACGTTATTTCATTATTCTGCACCAATTAAAGTATTTATCGATTTGTGCTGCAACCGCTAGGCAGATCACCGAACTATTGATCATCTTCTTTTGTAGTTTGAACCGCGCTTCTTCTTTCCTCGGGTTTATGGATCATGCGACTCCATCATATACGCTGAGTTAAAACTGGAAGAAACCAAGCCTGGATAAGTCAGTTAGCGCCATGTCTTTACTCGTGGTTAGAACGCAAGTGCCTTAACCCAGCATGCATGTTGCTATGTAAAAAGTAAACTGCTTCAAATGCCAGTTTATTGTTTGCAACTGTTCTGAGTGATTCTGTCGCGTCAACATTACTGGATTCATTTCTAGCAGGCTTCCCCTATGCTTTTGAAATACTCTGCTATACTATAGGATACACTGAATTCCCCTGTGCTTTTGAAACACCAGTCTGCTATACTAGAGAACGTGGTGATCTGGATTGAGAAAACCAGCATGTAAGAGAACCTAAAAACTCACCCGGAATTTCAAAACAGTTCAATCAAAACTCTCAGAATAAACTGATAAGAAACCTCTTCAGTGTTCTCAGGATCAGAGCTTGAAACCCATTCAAAGGGTTCAACCCTTGTAGGCAAGGGAAAGGCAACCCCACCATTTGAAACACTCAGTTGAATAACGAGGCACTTAGGTCATGATACAGTATGCATCTCTACCTGATATATGATATGCATCGTAGTCTGTGGGTGATGTTCTGGTCCTGATGGGCTACTTTGTGTGATGTGCAACAAGAGAAAAATGATCATTTTAGTTAGACCATTTTTTGGACTAAAAGGTAGCTATGTAGTGCTTCTGGTCATGTATGCAATTCAAATGATACCCATCTGTATTACACTGTCACGCCTCTATTACACTGTCACGCCTCTATTACACTGTCACGCCTCTATTACACTGTCACGTCCTCTATTACACTGTCACACCTGTATTATACTGTCACACCTGTATTATACTGTCACGCCTCTATTACACTGTTACACCTGTATTACACTGTCATGCTTCTATTACTGTCACACCTGTATTACACTGTCACGCCTCTATTACACTGTCACGCCTCTATTACACTATTGCGCCTCTATTACACTGTCACGTCATCTATTACACTGTCATGTCATCTATTACACTGTCACGCCTCTATTACACTGTCACGTCATCTATTAGTATCAGGAGTGATGAAAGCACAGTGAATCAGTGCAGCTCTGGTCCTCCTCCCTGGTGAAGAGTCCCCGTGCACGGCTGTGCTTGCTCTTCATCTGTGCCTCAGCTCTTCTCTCTTTCTCCTCCCCCTTCTTTCTTTCTGCCTCTCCCTCCCTTTCTTTTCACAGCATCGTTTGGGGAATGCCTGCATGTGAGTACTTTCAGAAGGCTGGTAAATTGACTTCACTGATTAAAAATTAATTGCATCAACATTTTAGTTGGACCATTTTAAACATTCATACCATATAAATGTTCATTAACTTTAGTATTTATACCTATCATACACACACACACACACACATATATATATATATATATATATATATATATATATATATATATATATATATATATATACACACACACACACACACACACACACACACACACACACAGGCCAATAATCAGTGAAATTATGCATTAAAAGTAAGTAAGTTCTGTAAGACACGGCTTAGCAATTTTATGATCAATAATAACAATAATTCATTAAAAGAATATTTGTATTAATCTCCCAATAAAGCAATTCACTAATTCATTTTATTAATCGTGAACGTACTGTATGCATTTGTATGCAAAACCTTATGGATAACTTGCAAACACTTAAATCAGAATTCCATCCAAGCCAAGCAGAGAAACGGTTCACCTAGCGCCTTCTTCAGTGTAGTTTCCTATAATGTAAAACCTTACCTGGGAGCCGGTGTGGATGAAAGCTTTCCCTGTGTTCTTCTTTTCAAGGGGTCGTTCCAGCCTGGCTGCCTGTGAGTCTCTAGTCGCTGTCTCTGCTTCTGAGTAGAGCCTGAAGGACACCCTTGCATTGCTCCCACCTGCTTGTAACGTCTGTTCATACGTCTGCTCTTGACGGCTTCAGCGGCAAACATACCTATTTTTTGTAATAAATCCAGTAAGCAATGTGGAAGGAGGCTATCAGTGCAAGCATGTGCTGCTGTTGTAAATAAGTAGCTTTGATAATATAGCAGGCTTGCAGCTGAAGTTGTATGTATGTCAAGTTGTTAAACACAGCCAAACTTCGGCTTCTAGTACAATAACGGTCCCCCAGTACATCTGAATGAGTTTTTCTCGTTTTCAAAAAAGTAAAAATGCATGAAGGGCTTGCACTGATGGTTTCAAATGTTAAGCTCTGGTATGAGATCAGACTACCTAGAAATTATATATATATCCTTTTACTTTAAATTATAGCTGTATGTTTAGTTATTAATCCATTGCAGAAATCTGGGGAAAAGATGCTGGGATGTTTTTTTTTTTTTTTTTTTTAATTCCTGTGATTTGTATTTATTCACTTTTATCAGAGACTGCCGATTTAGTTCTGTGTCAATCTTACTGTTATAATGACAGTGGCAGACTGATCATGCCTTCCTGATGAGACACACAGCAACATGGACTTTGCACTGCACCTCTATTTGTATGTCTGTAGTAAGCGCTGCCTTTGTTTTCTTTTGTGATTGTTGAGAGACCATGGCCATTGGCAGCCCGTTACAGAATGCCATTGTGTGAGTGGAATCTATACTTTTGTAGATCTTGTTTTAAAGAATGTACGTTTCGCAATAGTAACTGTGCAGAAAAGTCCTGTTTTGTGTGTAATGGTTAAGCCTCAGTTGTAACTGTACTGTTCTTAAAGATCCTCGTTTCTTAAAGGGAATGTCGATTTGTCTGTAAAGGGAGAAATAGATCAAGAACATCCCGGACACGTTACACTAATTTGGCTACTGGGTTTCACTCCATACCAGTAAAAGCTGAAGAGATTTTCTTCTGTAAAAAAAAAAAAGGTTTCTTTGAACAGAAATGAAGATTTGGGGTTTGTTTTGACACGAGCAGTGCAGTGGTCTCCTAATTCAAGTTGACTGTGACAGCCCCAGCTGTTTAAACACTGGCATTCAGTGTAAAACTGCACTTCACAGGGTTTTCAGAGAACACAGTGGCAACTTGATTTGAACTATAGTGTAACTATGTTAAGATGGTTAAATAGCATGTCCTTAACTTTCTGAATTTGAATCATTTGCTTGCCTTACAAAGTAGTCAATATATACAGTATGTATGTATAAATATTTGTGAGTTATCTAGATTAGGTATAAAGCGTACTGCGTACCTGTACTGTAACAATCAATAACAAATTACAACTAACTCAGAACCTACTGATTAACTCAGTCGCCTTACCGTCAATGTATTCTAGCTGAATGTATATACAGCACAGTACTGTACACCATTGACCTGGCAAGCCAGTATATTAAATGCATTACAGAGGCATATCTGTTGAGGGTGCATTCAAACACCATTAGGTGGTATTTGGTTAAGACTACAGAATGTTTTTTTTGTTTGTATCTGCAGATTTTCTTGTTTACTGTCATGCAAACACCTCCGAGCCCAAGCAATGGTATCATGACTTCTGCTTTCTATAGCTGAAGTTGCCTTTATTTGAATTGTGTGCAAGGGCGTGCTGGCCTTGCCCATCAGGGGACAACTAATCTCTGTGCTGTCTCATTGCTCTGAACACTACATTCACTTGGATGGATTGCACTGAAACACAGGATTTTTTTAGTTTTTTGTTTGGCACTCCCATATGAAAAACACTTTAGCGTACTAAATTCTTTGGACAACTCGATGATAGTACCTAACTCAGCAACTCTCCCCATGTGTGCTCAGCCATGGTAATGCCCACTGATCTATTAATGGTACCAGGGGGGTGATTTGTTGTAACAGTCTGCAGTTGCGCATGTCTCCCTCTGCTCCGTTGTGAAGGCGTATGCAGGTTTTCAAATCAATGAGTCACTCGTGAAATTTGAGTATCACAGGCAGAAATACCCTAACATCCATACATGGTTTATATACTTTTTTTTTGGTTATTTGCCAAACACTACTCTTTAAAAGAGAAGTATAACCTGGGTATGAGAAATGAAATTCATGCTAGGGAAGATTTATAATTGTTTAGGTTTCTGTGAATACAATCATTATCTAGTCAAAATGGCTGATTAGTTTAATATTTTAAAATAATATTCATAATCCTTGCTTTTAACTGAACTAACAATGCAAAACTTTGTGATACAGCTAGTTTTGCATAGGCATTTAAATAGATGTATTTTTAGGACATACATTAAAATAAGAAATATGCTACCGCCCTAGCTTTTAAAAAGTGTAATTTGTGGCACTAAACATTGTGACTTAATTTAGGCGAGTTCTTAATATTTAATAGTTAGATTATGTATTTCTGTGTCTGATATATTCAATGTTATTTATTGGCAAACTGCAGTGTGTAATCAGGACTGGATTACATTTTCATTTTAAAAAGCTGTGGAAACGCACAATATTTCTGAGCTTGCGCTACTGCTGATTGTATAAAAAATCTGATGTCTTTTGTTTGATAACATTCTTCTGTATGTTGCAAATCATGATGTTAGAGTAATTCAGCAATGAGATTGCACAATCAATAAAAAAAAAAAGGAAAAAAAATTGGCTTGTGCTGGTGTGTTATTAAGAGGTTGCAAAATCAAACTAATTAGTGTTGTTATAGTCACTTCCTAGGTAATGGTAAGTCATGTTGTCCCAAAGTCTGTTTCTATTGATAAAATGCAGTTCTATATTCTTTATTCCGATCCAGACTGTCGCTGGCTTCTTTAACAACTAAGGGTATTTAGACAGCAGGAATTTAAATGTATTCATGAAAACAGATTTCATAAATAAATAAATAAATACAACTTTAAGTAACTTGTAAGCCATTGTGCCTTGTTCACAAGGCTTGACAAAACAGTCCCTAACTGGAATAGTCTTATAAAGGGGTTGGAGTGCTTTTTAAGGGAATGTGAACTATAGACTGGAACTCCAGATATAACATACACCATGTCGAGAGTTGGTGCTTTGATTGAAAAAATATCAATACTAAATGTTCGCAGTACTGTGTACCGTTGGCAGTACATGCTTGATTTGTTCTTCTTCAGCTGAATTCTTTGGTGGAATTTCAGAAGTACTGACAATGATCTTTTTGTGAACTTTTACTGGCTTTAGTGTTGTTTACGACCCACACAAGTGGCGTCTGTCCGCCTGACACTGTGGGAGTTGTTTTCTAGCTTATGTTCAGTAAAGCACTGTTCTGTGACGAGAAAGGTGAACTGCAGTTAATACATAACTGCTCACAGTTCAGACAGCATGTTCATTAAAAGGTACAGAGAGAAAGCAGACTTTTTTCACTGCTATAGACAGGACCAAACTTTTTAGAAAGTCGAAGCTGAGCCCATTGCTGGAATCCTGAACTGATCTAGGCATGAAGTGCCAGATTCTCAAAGCTATTTACTCAAAATCATTATAAGCACAATTGTTTAGTTCCTGCGTAGGGGGAAAAAAACAGTAAATATACATCCAGTCGAAGAGACAACTTAGTACTTCATTCAAGCCCTTGAATTCAAAGTTGTTAGCGGTTTATTTCCAGGTTGGTAACTTTATTTGATACGTTTCTCCTTTCTGAAAGAAGGTCCTCATGACAAATTGAAGTCATATTATAGCTTTGATCATTTAGCTCTGAAACTCATTTGTAAAAACAGAATTCATGGGGTCCGTTTATTCAGTTGATGTAAATCAGGGATGGCCAAGGTTGGCTCTTCCATTCCTGGTCTTTGTTCCAACCCTGTTCTAAATCATTTAATTGAACCAATGAAACCCCCACCCTGACCCTGAAGTACTTCATTATGTTACCTGTTAAACCTGGAGTGGAATTACCCCCCAGGACTGGGATTGCACACCCTTGATCTGAAGGTTAGAGTCTAAACTATCTAATACAGCAGCGGTTTTCAACCCCGGTCCTCTGAGACCCCTGTGTCTTCTGGTTTCCATTCCAACTATGCTCTTAAATACTTAACTAAACCCTTAACTGAAACACAAACTAGCTTAATTAGACCTTTTTAGTTCTCAGCTCCTAAAAAGTTGCAGATTTAAGTTATGTATAACATTTTGCAGTTAAGTTGAAATCCCTAACTGTTTAAGAGCTGAAAACAAAGTTCTAATTAAGCTAATTATTAGTTCAATAAAGGGTTTAGTTAAGTAATTAAGAGCTCAGTTGGAATAGAAACCAGAAGACACAGGTTCCTGAGGACTGGGTTTGAAAAGCACTATAATACAGAGTCCTTCAAGGGTATGTAGGTTCTTCTAATCATGCAGACACGTCTCTTTAGTGTAAAACACCAGGGAGCTCCCTACTTTAATAATTTAGACGTTGGCGACATTTAGATCAGCTGCCATTTATACCAATTGAATAGACTGTAATAGCTGTCATAGACCAAGACAAATGGGCAGTGAAAAAAGCTGTGAAGAAGTCTTGTGCTTGTTAAACAAGTAAATGAAGGTGCATGCTTTATAGCAGCATTATTTCTAATATTTTCTTCAGTGGTTTGAATGATTAACACTAGCCAATGTGTGGGATACTCAATGTATTTCCTTGAAGAATTTCAGCCCTCTGCCAGGTGTGATGCTTTCTCGTGCCCTCCGCACTGTATGTACCCTGCATTGGCTTGTTCTAGCTTCATTCCTGTGTGTATCTCATTTCCAGAACACGTTGGTCATCCGTAGTCGGAAAGAAGCCCTGGAAACTGCCCCCCTGGTCCCATGAGGAGCTGAGGAGAGGAAGGACACTTGTCCAAAGAACGGATGCTCAGGGGAATGAATTTTGTGTGTGCTTGTGTTCAGCAGTAGAGACATCATCACTTAGTGTTTTGTTTGTGGTGTAAGGACAAGGAAATCTGTGGAAAAAACTAAACCCGTACATGCAGACATAGCAATTTTATCATTTTTAAACAGCTACTGTTTTTAATTACACACTGTCCCACTGTTAGCGGTATGTCTGTGTGTCTTATTCTGATCAAGGTCATGCTGACAAGACAGCATTTGAACTAAAACCATTGAAATTTAAATCTCCGTTGTATAGCTAATAAGTGTTGGGAAAGACTGGCAACACTTACTGTCGCTGTGATCTACATATCTTTTCAATCTTTTAAAAGGTTTCAGGGTTGTTTGTTCTATTTATTCACATGTTCTATGCCAGTAATCAACTGGGCAACTCATGTGCTGTAGGTCAACTTATCTGCCACAAACTGACCAGAAAAATTAAGAATTAGCATTCTGTGCACTCTGTAATTACATTGTAAAAACCACGCCGTTTTCTGTGCAAAGTTTTACAGCATAAACGGAATGTGTTTCTACAGTGTATGAGTCTACTAATTTTATTTTACTAGAAAGTTGTAAACATTTGAATGATTTATTTCGTTTTATCATTTCTAAACTTATAAAACACTTCACTTGATCTAAACCATGGCAGATCCAAGCAGGGTTGGGGTCTATTCCTTTTTTGTAATCAATTCCCAATTTTGAACAACAGGAATTGACCCCAACCCTGGATCCAAGTGCCATCATTGTTTAAATAATGAATACATGGCCTGAAGTTCGAAAATGAAACATACCACAGGCAGGCTAGTCTATAGTAAACTCAGGATGGGTCCTATTTTAATGATTTAAATCATGGTGGTATTTAGATTCTCCGCTGAACAGACCTTATGTCTTTACAGAATTGAAGAACTGAAGCCATTTATAAAGACGTCTGTACTGTTATTTCTCTCTCTTAAAACAAAAAACACATTCGATATGTGCCTGGTTTTTAAACAAACTTTAATAGACTTGTTTTGCACAGTGCTGCTGGCTAGGTCGTGGTTATTTGTCACACAAATGCTGTCTGCATTATACGAGTATCACTTATTATAACAGAATGTATACACATTTCATTTTGTTTTTATGATTGCTAATAAAATTAAAACAAATCTTCAGACACGTATTGCTCCTTAAATCAACAAGTGCCTTCTGAGTTTAGTTTATGTGGTTATGTGAAGTGGTGCCTTTCCATTAAAAATAAAAAGGTGAATGTCTGTTTTTATTAGTTTGAACTGCCTTTCCATTTTCTGATACGTATACGGGATACCTAACCACAGTACATCTCATCCCAGGCAAGGCTAACTGCCAGCTTCTTCTCAAACCTGGAACACAGACCCATAGTATACATGGACCAGCTTTCTGGGACCCAGCTTTCCTCTGCTGGACTCTCTTTATAAGCATGTTTGACTGAATGTCAGAAAGTTGTTTCAAACTGTCTGGAAGCTCAACCTCTTAATAAAATCAAATATACTTTGTGAGCGAGCAAAGAGTCTCATTGGGAGGACTGATGAGATTTAATAGCTGTGGCATTTTCAGGGAGATGGGTGTCAGTGGAAATGGAATACTGGGAGTCATCAGCTTCTTTAAATAGGCGTTTAATCAAACAGCGGTATTGTTTATAAGAGCCTTGTTAAATGTTTCCTGCCATGAGCCAACTACATTGTTCTGCCTTGTGTTATGGATCACATTAGTGGGAAGAGGCAGGACAGCCATTACTTCATGTACATGCAAACACAATTCAGACCCCCGTGATTCAACTATTCTTACACGGGTCTTCAAGCTTGCTACACATGAAGCGATACACAGAAACACGCTGAGCTGTGGAGTTGTGGCATGTGAAATTCTAGTTTACACTCGTCGTGCTAAATTAGTTTACACTCGTCCTGTGGTTCAAGCAAGTTACAGTAGCTTACTGGAATTCAGCTCCTGTTCCAACCAATTGCCCCTCTGAGATACGCCGGTGTGCAATTGCTTAAACATCCAGCGGTCTGTTGCACAGTCTTACAAGACTTTCTAGGACCGCTTTGTGGTCAGAATTACAAAGCTGTGCTGAAAAAAAATAACTCTTAATTATTCAAATGTTGTTTTGGAAGCTGACGCAACTTAGCAGTTCTAGTACTGTTACATTCTAGAACAAAGCTAGCAAACGTATATTATCCTTCTGTTCGGAATGTGATCCCAAAGGTTGAAGTGGGCCCTTATTAAAGGTTTAATGCAATAAAACGCGTAGGCATAGCTACATATGCAACAACGAATTGATTCCCATGTGTGTAACGGCTTTTGCTTGCTTCTGAATAATAAAGCGTTCTCAATGCAAGGACTGTTGTCGATTACGTCCTTTCCGATATTCTGTTATGAAATTGTTTTCTGATTATTTATGATTGCACTTCACCCCTTGTGCTTGGTTTACCCTGGTCTCTGCTGGTCTAATTTGTTTCACTGAAACAAAAAAAATAATTTTCTCTGTTGCTGTTCTATAAACAGGACCATGTGCTAAGTATCCAGTAAGCAATGCAGCAGAGTGCTCCTGTAAAAATTAAAGTCTTCCAAATAACCCCTTTCACAGCTGTGTACTGGAGCTCTGTCTAGTCCTAGAATGATGTCTATCCTGACCATCACCACGCAGGGAAGTGGACACAGTCATTACAATTACCAAACAAAACAAAAAAACTGATTAAGAGTTACAACCCCCCCCCCAAACCCTCCCACAGAGTGAGGGATTGCTTCAACGCGGTATAAAAACAAGACAAGCTAATGCAGAGACTGATTTAGTAACATATTTCACGTGACGGAGGAAGACGATTATACTTCAGCAATCCATCGTACAGTACTCTAAATTCTAGTATATAATCAGTCGCTTGTGGGCCAGACCTCTAGTGGAAAAAAAAAAATGTCAGGATGCAAAATGATCAACACAGCTGTATTTTTGGTGTATTATTTGTTTGTCGCAAACGTCTTGGGTAAGAAAAGTACTTTAATTAACTACTGTCAATACTAAGACAAGCTTTGCCTTGCTTTTAAAGAGGGGTTAGTATTTTAAAAACGAGTTCTGTTTTCTTATGGGAATGGCAGCAAATACATTAGTTTAAATTGCTACTGACATCCTCGGGTTTGCATGTTTATATCAAGTTGATTTGTGCATTATTGGTACTGCTTTGCATTTGATTTTATATATTAATTATATATTAATTCGTGCTAAAGACGTTTGATAAAGAGCAAAGGCAGCACACACCGAATAACACGTAGATAGAGAGAGGCAACAAGCAACGGCGCCCACAAAGTCGTACTTACCTGTGCTCTTCTGAAGAGTCCATTCAGCTCTGTGTTTTTTCTGTACAAAGAAAAACACTTCTCTGGCGACTAAGCGCGTATAAAGTATAAAGTAATCGTGTTTTCGTTGGGTGGGCATGAAAAATACGTTTCGGATTTGGACTGGGTTTTTCTCATTACATCCGGACCTCAACCCTTAAAGATATAGCAAACCTAATAGTTTCCCCTTCTTTAACTAGTCTTAAGGGCAGTGAGATATATGCTCTTTCTTCAGGGCACATGTTTAATTATTAAAAACAAAAATAGTTGCACAGTAATATATAACCTTAACATTTAATGTTGATGTTTTTAGAAAGAAAACAAAGAAAACGATATAGGTTCCAGCACATTCGGATGCGATCTGTTTTTGATGCATTCAAAACTTTGCAACAGTGATTTGTGTAGGTGACAGTCAGAATATACTTCTGAGGGTTATTAAAACCACTATGAATTCTACATTCAGTTAAAAAAAAAAACAAAAAAAAAACGGTGTTCTATCAGCAGTTTAACACAAGGGAAATATAGAGAAATGTGTTTAGAGAAAGAGAAATGTGTTCAAAGATAGTAGCGAAATCTGCTACCTAGTAGTGGCACTAAATATTTACACACTGTGGCAGTATCATCTGGCAGTATAGCTCAACTGCAATGCATTTGTTCATTGGGATAATGTCTAATGGCATAACGGTTTCGCTTTTTTTTTTTTTTTAGACAGTTTTGAGACAGCCCGTCCTCTCACTGAACGCTGTACTGTAGATACACTTTGTGTGCATCAGATTATGTGCCACCACCGAGTCTAACACTGCCCTTGAATCAAAGCAAGCGAAGACGGGTTTATCACAAAGCGTATCCTGCCTTCTTTAATGAACTCCTTACATCCATCAAACCAGGTTCAGGAAAAACAAAATTCTGAGAGTGCTGCAGAGAACTGGAAATATATTACTGGGCTGTTTAGTTCTAAATAATAATAATAATAATAATAATAATAATAATAATAATAATAATAATAATAATATAGTTCATTAAAGAGTGGAGTAAACGCTTTGAAAATATGGCACTGTCAATTTCAAAGCATGAAGTCTAATCTGGGCCATTTACTCATGTTTCAGGACAATGTGAATCACCTCCTTCAAAGCCCAATGTCCTCCTTAAAGACGCCTATGTAAAACGATATGAATTCCCGAACGGAGCTGAAGTTGTGTACTCGTGTGCGTGTGGCTATAAACAAACAGCTGGACGGCCTCGGATTATCTGCCATAACAAGGTGTGGTCAGAACTGACGCTGGAGTGTGAAGGTAGGTACAGCATACAACATTTTTTCAAAACGTATGGAGATGCAGGTCCAAGTGCTTGTGTGAGGCTGCTGTATAGCCACTGTCACGTGATTGCTCTGAAGCTTTTTTCCCCACACACTGTTTCAGCCAAGTCCTGCGGCAGCCCAGGGGAGGTACTGAATGGGCACTTTGTGTATGAGGGTGCCCAGTTTGGGGATAAGGCCAGCGTTGTTTGCGATGAGGGGTGAGTATCCCAGCTAATCCAAAAAAGGATAAGCCATAGCCATTATCCCCTCTGTTTTCAAATTCTCAATGTGTTTTTGTTTGCAAAATGAATTAAGCAATATTTACATACCTTTTAAGGTTAGTTGCATAGACCCCGGTAAATGCATAATATAAGCGTGGGGAAGGTTTTGTTTGTAGTGATTGCATGTTCTGTGTGGTTTTAGGTACCAGGTGGCAGGCAGGGACTACAGAATGTGTCTAGACAGGGGCTGGGATGGACAAGTTCCTCTGTGTGAAGGTGAGAAGGGCTGCAGATGTCTAGGGATACATAAATTTAAAGAGCCTGTTATCCAATTGTGATGGAACTCCATTAGGTTATTTCTAAACACAGGCTGTATGAGTGTGCAGAAATGTCACGAGTAAATGGTAATTTAGATTTTTAGTGGATATAAGTCCTGTTTAATCATACCCCTCGTGTTGCTTGCCTGTTGTTGGGTGTGTTCGTTGACTCACTTATTAGATAAGTAGCACACAGCTGAATCTGTCCCTTTTTTCTGATAGCTGTTAAGTGTCCAGACCCTCCAGAGATTGTGGATGGTGAAATCAGGAACCAGCTTTCAGGAAATGTGCAGTATAACGCAGTTGTAATCTACCAGTGTACAAAAGGTTTCTTGATCGGAAGCAGGGAGCTTGTTTGCACCTTGCATGGGAACTACAGCAGCCCGCCACCCCAGTGTAAAGGTACAGTATGGCCGTTATCAACCAATCCCATTGCTAGACAGTTGCCCTGATTTCGCAGTTGAACACAACTGCAGTTTTAATTCAGATTTGTCGTAGTGTTTCGAGCTAAAGACATATTGTCGAATGCATGATGAGAAACAGCAGTAACGCTGAGTCGTTCCAAATACATCATAAATCCAGTTGAAATGGTCATAGGTGCTGCCCCCTCTGTTAGACACATGCAATGCATCTCTTGTCTTTGCAGAGATTAGCTGCCTGAACCCAACACTGCCAAATGGCAGGAAGACGGCAGGATTTGGCTTCGATTATAAATACAAAGATTTTGTTAGTTTTGCTTGCATTGAGGGATTTGAACTCCTTGGAGAAAACACTGTTACCTGTGAAGAAAATAGTGAATGGCACCCAAAAATCCCAACATGCATTCCCCTTAAAAGTAAGTAACCCCCAACACCAATAATGGACTTTGCTTTGTGTTATAGACCTCAATATTATTGAATATTATTGCTCTGATGCACACAGTCTTGACATACAGGGATGTGTGGAGCACCTCCCCATCCACTCACCCCACTATTTATTACCGGTGGATAAAGCAAGAGCATTTCTTACAGTATTTAATAGGTCTTGTGGAAAACCTTTACTCTTATTGTAGAGGTCTACTCTTTAAACACTGACACTTTGAACCTGCCAGGTGCTTTTGTCTAAAATGTCAGCATTCCCTATGAAATCCCACATGCTAAATGCATTTTGAATGGAGTTTTCAAACATCTTGCTGACAAATATTATTTGTTAACTCAGCTGTTTCTTTTAAGGGATGTGTGACGCACCTCCTCCACCTACCAAAAAGACTGCTACATTAAAGCCGGGGTACATTGCAAAGTCGGAATATCGACCAGGTGATCGTGTGTACTACGATTGCAAACACGGATTCAGAAAAGATTTGTCTAAGCGGGACTATATCGAGTGTAGTAGAAAAGATTTGACTTGGACCCCACTCAGATTGCGCTGCATACGTAAGGAGTTTTTTTCTTTATTGATTGAATTGTGATTTCAAACGCCTGCTCTCACTTGTGCATTTTGTATTAGTGCTGTAGTTTATCGCAACTGCAGAGCAATATGTATCTATTTATTGATCTATTTATTTTTTTAATGATTTATGATTTTTAATGATCTGCAGTGAGACGAAGACTCTCTCCTACTGTAATATCATCCTATTTAACTCAATGTAGGAATCATGTATCATGATTTTTCTCCAGGTGTGTTGTGCAAGAGACCTCCAGAGATTAAGATAACAGAGAAGATCAGAGGACATGTGGGAGACCTTGTGTTCTACAACTGTAGTCAAAAGCAACTGTCTAAATACATGCAGTGCGAAGACTCTGGGGAGTGGAGCAACCCTTCCGAGTGCAATGGTATTTGTCACTTTTTAAAATTGTATTCATCTTTTTCCTCTTCTGCTGTATTATTTTTTTTTGTATCCGCTACCAACCACCACCAAGCAGTACATCACTACTATTGGATGAAGAGGGGTTTTGCTAATATTGTGTCACTTAGTGATTCTGGATTAACTTTAAGCCTGACAGGATACTGTATTTATTTTCTTTCAGTGTGGTGCAGAAAGCATCCCCCTGCCGTCCTCAATGCAAAGCCACAGATGACAAAGAAGGTCTTCCACAAGGAGGACAGAGTGCACTACGAATGTGAACCAGGGTACACGAGAGACATCTCCACCCTGGCCTATGTGACCTGCAGTCAGGATTCCAGATGGACCAGACCCACTCTGGTCTGCAGCCCTACAGGTTAGCGTGCTTCTTGTTTTGCTTTTAATCCTGGTGCCTGCGAGTGTTGATGCTCTAGCAAGGGGAAGTGACGGAGAACACAGGTGGGCCAGTGTGTTCTCATGCACCACTGCACGGATTGCTGATCCCTCCAGAACACTTTTCAAAGCCTTACATATGCCGAGCAAGGGTTGTCTATAGTTGTGCCCCTCTCACCTCACTCCCACAGTCCTATGGCATGTGCTTCTAATTGCTGGTCTAGTATTGTATTTTTATTTATTTTTTAACATGGATTTAGATAAATTGCTTCTCTTAATGCTGTAATAACCTCTGTTTCTTTTTATTTTTGTTTTAATGACAAGGATAAATAAGTCATTTACACAGAACTGAAAACTGGCAATGTTGGTCTGTAGAAGGCTAAAGAACGATCGAGTCAAGCTTCAAGATTACACAGAAAAAAAAGCCTGTCCACTGTTTCTCTGCATGGAAATATCATGCAGAAATATGAATCGCATGTTGTTTTACAACTACAGAACATTCTATTTTTTTAAGGCTTAAATGCTTTTATGGCAAAGAAGATGTAGAGAAAGACGATACAAGTTTGACAGTTTACACAACTACAACTGTATGCCTATTTATATTTCCTTATGCATTAAACATTTTCATACTTGCTACATTTTTGCCATGTATCAATTAATGACATTTAATAGTATTTCTCTAAACATTCATCCCTTTGTTCATTTATATGATGTGGTCAAGGATAATTGACAATCATTCATTCAGTTACCACCTGAACACACCTGGCCACACCTGGCCTGAACACACTTTTATATATAATATATATATATATATATATATATATATATATATATATATTATATATATATATATATAGTGAGATAGCAGGGAGGGGGTTAAAATCCTTCCCTGCTAAAACCATGTGAGAATGCACATTTGGGTGTCATGGGGTTTAATTGTGTAATTGCTTTATTGTTTAGTTATCCCCTGCACCTGGTGGTAATTGTAAATTAGAGCCAGGTGCAGGGTATTTAAGAGAGGCAGCCAGTCTGTTCCAGGCTGCTGCTGAGAGAAGAGCCCGCCTGTGTGAGTGAGCAGTCGTATCGAGGTATTGTGTGAGGGTGTGTTTTTGAATGTTTGTGGCAGGTAAACGGTTTAGCCGTCCTGCGTGATAGTTAAGTTCCTGTTTGTTTAGTGAGTGCTCCAAATAGGAGCTAGGTGTTTGTTTTGTGTTTATTGAAAGTGCGCGTGAGCGCTGTTTCAGTACAATCCTGTGTGTTGGGTCGTGATTCAGAAGGGAGAAGAACCCGGTAGAGCCTGTGTGGCGAGCCAAAAGGTGACAATATATATTAGAAATGAAGCCCAGCCCTTCATAGATGTTGTGCATTCTTCAAGTAATGCATTCAAAACACCAGAATCAAACAAATAAAAAATAGCCCTTTGAGCACTAAATTAAACAGACAGAATGCTTCTAAACAGGGACAGGCTGAGCCCGTTTACACCTGTAAACATGTACACTACCTTTTCTTTCAATTGTTTTCATCCATAATGGCTCGCTTTCTTCTTCTCTCTCCCCAACACTCGAGCACAACGCCTCTTTCAAAAGCGCCCACAATTATCAAATTCAATTTTACAATGAAATAATAAGCCCTTTCTGAGGTGGAGTGCATGTTCCTAAACCCACGGTCCTAAAGACTGCAGATTACGGTTAGAAACATATATTCCATTACTATTTTATATATATATATATTGCACACAGCTGTAGTCAAAAGTTTACATACCTCAATGAAAATGTATAATTTCTAGAAATCTCTCAAAAACATATAGGAAAAATATTTTGTAGTAAAAGTTTTGCTTTTGTCTAAGGAAAAAAAAAGAAAGATATTTACAGCAATTTTTTTTGCAAAACTCCAGAAATGCTAATTCAAAAGTATTCATACCCTTTGATGCTATGATAGTATTGTCTTAAGGGGCTAGAAATTTCAACATGAAACTAATTCTAGAAAAGTCTTGGAAATGCTGGATTGTAGCTGAACATTCTTAGAGAGTAAAAAAGGGCTAGGCATAGGATGATTGCTGTCATTACCAATGAGTCAATATGGGAAACAGTAAAGAGCCATCTGAAGACCTTGGGCAGAAAATGATTTATTGTCATAAAGCTGGAGAAGAATACAAGACAATTTTCAAGGATTTGAGTATCCCAATTTCAACTATTATTTCTATTATCAAGAAGTACAAGACTCATGGTACTGTTACAACACTCCCTCGGTCTGTAAGAAAGAAGGTTCTTTCAACAAGAACAAGTAGAAGAATTGTGAGGAAGGTTAATAACAATCTGAGATTGACTGCCAAAGATATTCAAAGTGAACTGGCTGCAACTGGGACTGGGGTTTCCATTTCAATCACAGGTAGAGTATTGCATGGTGAAGGTCTCAATGGTCGCAGGCCAAGGAAAAAGCCACTCTTATGAAAAAAGTCACAAGGACAATCACTTAAAGTTTGCAAAATGGCATTTGAATGATGGATATGAAATAAAAACTGAGCTATTTGGTCACGTTGATAGTCATTACGTTTGGAGAAAGTCTGGTGAGGCATACAAAGAAAAAGACACCATACCTACTGTCAAGCATGGGGTGGTCATATCCTTCTATGGGGATATTTTTCCTCTAATGGCACAGGAAATTTAGTTCCAATACATGATAAAATGGATTCCATAGCATACCAAAAGGCGTTGGCCAATCATCTGAAACTCTCCACTACAAAAATTTTAAAGTGCAACTGGACATTCCAACACAACAACGATCCAAAACACACATCAAAATCTACTTCAGAATGGTTAAAGGAGAACAAAATGAAGGTTCTGGAATGGTCTAGTCAAAGTCCAGATCCAAATCTCATTGAGAATTTTGGTATGACTTGAAGAAAGCTGTGCACAAGAGAAGTCTTTGGAATTTCAATGAACTGGAACATTTTTGCTTTGAAGAATGGTTAAAAATCACAAAACATCATGCCAAAAACTCATTGACAAACATCCTAATCTTTTAAAAGAGGTTATTATTGCTAAAGGTGCCTCAACTAGCTATTAATTTCATTTTTCTTGTCAGGGAATGAATACTTTTGAATTAGCATTTTTGGAGTTTTGCAAAACAAATTGCTGAAATAAATAACTGTAGACATCTATGTCTTGTAACTTTTTGCTCCAAAAGAGGTTTCAAATAATTATTTGTTTTATTTTATATAAGGGTGTGACAGGATGACGCTGAGCTGTGACATCAAGTCAAGTCACAAACACAATAAGAAAATCAGTAATCCAGGTCAGGCTGGGCAAATCACCTTTACTGTTCCTAGATTTATTTTGTATTTTTAGTTTCTCTCTCCTCTCACTCCTCCTCTGAACACCTACAATGAGTGCAGAGAGCTGCAGGTTTATATATAGTGGCCAAAGGGTTTAACGAGCTAGTAATTACTCTATTACCCCTCGACCACAATCTGCACGCGTTTATTAATTCATAACTAACAGAGGACGAGCTACCACCTCGCCTCTGCCAGAAAACATTTAAACAAAACAAAACGCGGCGCTTCATCGTCATATACAAATAAATCAGAATAAACAAATACATACAAAACAATAAATTACACAGGGGCGGAGGGGGAGACACAGTTCTAAAATAAACAAACAAATACATGTACAAGGTTCCTCGCCCTGTTACAAAGGGCATGTAAATTTCCATTAGGGTATGTAAACTTTTTTTTTGCTACTTCAAACTTGTAGATAAACTCAATCAATGTTTAAATGGTTCCGCCGTTTGCAGTTGTTGTTTTCAAATACACACAATATCATGAGTTCAGTTACAGTCTTATCTTGTTTCAATTGTTCATTAAAGTATAAGTATATTTTTAATCTCAGCAGTGTTATGTTGTAGTAAACGTTTTTACTTCTTGTTTGCATGTATCCACCAGGTGTCGCACTTAAGACTTTATAGGAAGAGAAGTGTATGTTGGCTTTCAGACAGACATTCTTAATTAACAGACATGAATCAGCTTTGTTTGTTTAGACCAGTCAGACAGCAAGCAATCTCAACTGTTCCCCAATGCAAACCTTTATGACCCTCTGTTACTAATATCTAGTCCTTTGAAGTAGATCTAGTGAATGTTAAGGGTTGAAGGAAGTAAGGGGATGACGAACTCAATTAACGTCTCAGCATCCAAGTCACACAGTTTAAAATATAATTTATCACAGTACATACAATTTCTTCCACAGGTGTTGTGTCAAATAGTGCCTCTGCCCAGTAGTGGTTCCTAGACAGGAGTTTATTAATGCATATCTTCTTTTGAATAATATTTGTGCAATAAATGCATGTCGTGACTTGTAAACTGCTGAGACCAGTAAACGCTTGTGACCCGGACTGGATTGAAACTCAGGCCTCTAGAAACCACGTAATGTAAAATGTCTAACAAACTCAGTGTTTACAAATCGCTGCGTCCTATTTTGACAAGACCAGTCAAGTTAGGCGTGCCCTCTAACACTGTGTAACAAAAAATTCTATTATAAAAATAATTATTGTATTTACAGTATAATTGTAAATCTCGAAAAACTACTCACTTCTAAATCTTTTGTAGTCATCTTTGTATTACTTTAGTATAAATACATGTTAATTTGGATTCATATGTTGTTTTTTTCTGTCTTTATGTGAACGGAAATTTGTCCATTTTCCCATGGAAATAGTGATATTTTGAAATATCACTGTCCTGGTCACAAAAGCAAAGTTTGTGGGGAATAATAGCCATTTTCTATACTTTTGAGGCATAAGCAATTAGGAAATAACACTTACTACCCAGGAACAAAAATTGTGTTACATAGTGTAATCAAACCAGTGAAATTTCACCCCGGCTATGAAGATAATCACATGGAGATTTATCATCACTGTGGGGATGTGGGGAGGACAACACCAAGAAATGTATCTGTTAGGCTTCAGTTTCTGCTTTTATATTGAGGCGTCATTAAAGTATTTGAAGGGCTGCATTTGTAGAATTAACAGTAACATTAAGACTTTTGCAGTTAACAAAATTAGAGTAAGTTATCATAACAATATAGTTAAAGAGGTAGATGCTAGTTAAAAATGCTCCAAAGAATTACAAAGTAATCTGTCCTCAAATGAGGACTTTGGCACTGAATGGGTTAAGACACGTACTGAAGTTACTGATTACACTGACTGCGATTCCATGGAACTGAACTGTCATTTGACCAGTAATTTAATGACAACATTTAATCAGTAAAACTTGATGCCCTGAAGTAATGTATTATATTGTTCTGATTAAAGGGATAGTAATATCTTGTAACAGCTTCACTGTTGTATCCACAAGTAGTTTTCCCTGAAGAATGATTTTATTTTTTAACTAGTTAATAAAACTGTATAAGACATAACTCTGTGTGAATCGTAAATGACAGTTCTGCCAATTCCATTCTCATCATTTGTTCTTCCTCTGTTTGCACTGTCACTTCCTAATATTTGCAATTACGTTTTTAAGATGAGTTCAGGAGCAGGTTTTACACCATTTCTGTAACACGGGCTAGACCAGCCAATGTGTCTGTGTAGTGAGAGCCATCTCCATTTGATCTCTAGAAGGCAGAGATCAAATGGAGATGGCAGATTTGGCAGATTTATATGGTTCATCTTACTGATAGCTCTAATTTAGAAGGTACAGCCATTGTTTGTGTTAATACTGTAGTTCCCTTTCTCTTTTAATTTATGTATCCTACAGCATATTTCAGAGAAAGAGATCACTACAGTTGAGTGTCGACCTTTTTGTTCCTCTGGAAGTGCGGTTGCAGGGTGATTTGTTCTTCCCTTTGATAATGATTGAGGCAGGTTTACCAATAATATGTGTGCTTGGCCATTGGGCAGTATTAGAAATGAAAGTGAATGCAGTTTGTCTGTAACCGCGTTGCTGTGTGACTGTGTTTATTTCCGTGTAGATTGCATTTACAGATGTGAACTATTGGCTGTCCATACTGTAGCAATGTTGCACCTACAAGCATTTGTGCAGGGCGCAGTGTCCTCTGGTCTACAACCACCACAGTCCTTGTCTTCATTCATTTCAAACCCAGGCCTCCAGAGGTGCTGTAAAGGGTTACTCCAATACAGCCCACTTTGCCGCAAGCTTTCTGGTTTGGAATCTTTTGCATGGTGACAGGCATTTGAGAAAGATTGTCTCCTCACTGCTCTTAGTTACAGGTCTGATCTTCAGCTATTCATTTTGTCCTGCAGCTCAGCACTCAGATGAGAGAGGATGAGATAAAAAAGCTGTTGTCCATTGGGCAAAATAACAAACAGACAAGGTGATCGTGGAATCCCTTCTGTTTGAAATATTTCCATAGCCTAATATTATCAGTTGGGTGTGCCTGTTTCCCTTGCTCTGAACTAATCAATATTTCATTTGTTCCCGCCCTGGTGTTAATCAATAATACCCTAGCCCAGCTTACAAAAATCCAGACCTTAAAAACCACTGTACGCAAAAGCAATTAAATCAGATGAAACTCACGACATCTTGGCAATGCTCAGTTAATGTATAGATACTGTTTGAGCCATTTTCAGTTAATCGTTTTAATGAGGTGGCTTGTTCAGACAGATTTCTTACAGCAGTCGTTCATCAGATATCTGAAAATGTGTCATTGTTAATAACAGCTGTTCATGACTGAATGAATACTGCAAATCTCTAAATCTAGGAAATACCTTGTAACTTACACAAAGGTGTTGGACTGATAATGAATAATGCCTGGAAGGTTAAACTACAATGGTGAACATTACCATAGGCATTGTTTGGCATGTAACGATAACAGATACACTATGTGAACACTGCCCTTAAAAAACGTTTACCGGGGTAAATTTATGTATATGCTTTACAATGCTTACCTATGCTTTACTATGCTTTCACGCTGCATTACTACACTTTGCCATGCTTTTACTATAAGAAATTTTTCTAAGAGCCGAATATCAAAAAGGCAACCGTTGTTTCTTTGCTCACTGCCCATGAAATGCCCAGCTTGCCCACTCACTGTCAAAACAGACCTGGAAACAGATGCAGGGGCCTCGGTTCTCAAAGCTCTTTACTCGATTTTGTCATTGTCATTTTGGTTAGTGTTACAATACATTACATTAGGAAATGTTGCAATGCATGATGACATTAACCTTGATCAACAGACCTCTCTCTGTGTGTGTGTGTGTGTGTCAATCGAACAGTGGGTTGGTTGAAGAGGCGCGGCATCGGTGCCAGCTAAAGATATTACGTGCCATCATGCCTGTTGTCAGAAACAAGGAAATGAAAATAGATACGAACGTGGCTCAAAATATGGGAAACAGTTAATCATAAAGGGTTGAACTGTGTTATTTACTGAAGGTATGACCAAAATTCTTAAGCAATGCATGCATTTCCAGTTTAATCATGGTTCGATTGAAATGGGCTTGGCGGAGTTACGTTTCCTTTCCCACTAAGCACCCCGCAGTTTCCAGTTGAGTGATCTTTAATAGACTTGAGTAGAAATAGCTAAAGCAGGCAATAGTTTAAAGCTGAAGCACCACTCACCCGCCCTTTAAACTGGCAACAAACCGACCCAGCTCCCACAGTGTTGTTGGATACTGAGTTTACTTTCACAGCGTAACTTTGGTGATAATATTGACTACAGTTTTAAATTAGATACCTTTTAAACAAAGTAACAGGAACGAACATGCAAACCGAACGGTTTACTTACTAGCACAGCAACGACGTCAAAGTACCATGGATTATCGCAATACAAAACAATAAGTTTGTGACGTCAGTCTGATACTATGTGCCATGTAAAAAAAAAAAAAAAAAAAAAAAAAAAAAAAAGCATTAATATTTTAACATCTTTTTTTTTTTTTAACAGATTTAACTTAAATCATCTATTTTTTTTATAAATGTTGTGAATATATATATATAATATATATATATATATATATATATATAATATATATATATATTTAAATGTGTACATTCAGATATAATTTATAAATCTAGTTACAAGATTTAACCTTTAACTAAATATTTAACTCAATCTTAAATCTTTTAACAAGGTTTAATATTTAGCTAAATATTTAACTGGCGGGCTGAATCTGGAGTTCGTATGCAAATAACCTCCGCCCGCTTTGTGCTTTCGTGCGATTTTATTGGCTCATGTAATGTTTAAATTTGCATATTCCAAGATTAGTATTACAAGAGCCAATAAAATCGCATGAGAGCTCTTTTGCATACAAATCCAGATTTAGCTGGCCAGTTAACTAGATTTAACATTTAGCTAAATATTTAAGAGATTTAAGATTTAGTTAAATATTTAAGAGATTTAAGATTTAGTTAAATATTTAAGAGATTTAAGATTTAGTTAAATATTTTGCTAAACGTTAGGAAGTGCTCAGGGCTGAAGTGCTCAGATAAATTATCTAATTCAATTCAAATACTCATTATTAATGATTGGTACTAATAAAATGTGTAAATTGAAATATCATCTTGCATATTTTAACAGGTTCCTACGATGATGTGTGCGGTGCATCCTTCAAACTTTGCATATGATTCGCATCAAATTTGCTTTTTACTAGGCTTGTTTGTATCCGAATATCTCATAGGGCGCTCAGATCAACCCATGGAACATCAGTGTGGCTCCACTGGGCTGACAGGCTATCCTGTGAAGTGTATGAACTATCCTTAAGTGTGCAAAAAAAAAAGAAGATTGTGAACAGCTTTCAAGGTAAAGGAATGCCCTTTTGTGGAAAGAATAAATTATACTTTTTTGTATAACTTCTTGTGCTGTGCGCTTCTGTAAAATGTTTTTCTTTTTTTTTAAAAGTTTATTTACCTTGTTGCTTTTGCTGGTCTGATAATAAACCGATTGCTGTTGAAAAGTAAAAAAATGTATCGCTCTCGTTTCAGTTTTACGTTTTTGATTTGTAAATGTTACACTGTGTTTTGAGTACAGCCCTCAGAAAGCCAGCTGATGGGCTTCTCAAGGCATGAGTGTCTGCGGCCCTTCCAGCCGGGCACCCTAAACGCTTCCTCTGCGTCGAAGTGCTTGCGCCACCCCGCCAATGGGTTGCTGTTGCGCTAGTGGGTGGAGGCAATGCGGAAGGATGGAGATGAAGCCGAGTTTGTACTTTAGAAAGCGCTGTCTTAACGGAGAAACCCGTTAAAACAACAACGAATTTATATTCTTTATAATTAACCATTTAGTTTACAACACGCCGTCTTTAAAAAAAAAAAAATGGACAAAAGGCATTTTGTTCAGACGAATCACTAAACCAAGGAGTACCGGTGGAGAACTCGGTTATGCAGTTTTCTTCTTGAACAATTTGAAGAGACTGGCTGGGCGGTTCCGCAGGAATTAAAATGCCTGGACGTAATAATAATAATAATAATAATTCTGAGGACAACGTGTTTATGATTTCACTGTGGCTGGGGCTGGCCTTGTTTATTGGCAGTGTGTCTGGTAAGTCATAAGTGTGTGTGTGTCAGTAACACCTGGCGCAGAGGGCATTGCCAGAGGCATTATTGTGGACCTTTTGGGTAATGGGGCTCGAAACGAAGTGCAGGTACTTCTATATTTCTGTATTATAGTATAATCGTATGGTACAGGACTGGCGTGCCATTCCTATGGCTACCAACATACATACGGCAGGTACGGTGTCTCACTCTTATCACACCGTATGCACCTACGAGTCGAAGCATTCCTGTGTTTGAATAATAACAGCAGCTATTGACAAAACAGTCCACTGGCATCATTATGGCAACGCTGGTATGTTTGTAAAAGGATCGGTACTGTTCTTAGTCACTGATATGGGTGGATTCATCTTTAATTCGTCGTGAACTAGAAATGTACCAAATACGAATCGAATAGCTTTTTAAAATTATTTTTAAACACACCGTGTTGTAACACGCTGTGTTCTGTTAACAGCGACTAGGTAATTATTTTTTTTTTTTTTTGTAATTAAGGCAGATTGTTTTATTTTTTCTTCAAAGGGTGCGGGAATGAAAACGTCCCATGCTGAAACGGTATAGGTCTACACTGTTCTTAAAGACGGGGCAGATTACTGTTATACTTACAAAAAAATAATATGTAACATTGCGTTAAGTATACCATTTCACTTAATTTTATAAAGCAATATGCAGTGGCCTCCAAGCACTGTACAACAATACAGTATACTGTGCACAGAAAATACAGACAATAATAATAATACGTTTTTAATAATACTCGGTAAAATGCCAAACTTAGGCTTTATTAATCGTTGTATGGTCTACCCATGTACAGTTCATATAAGGATCACAGATGGTATGGGGGGGTATGCAGCTATCATTGACAGGCCTCTACCCTGCTGTCTGGCAGGAGGATCATTAATGCCACCTCTTCTAACTCTTCTGACTGTCTGACTCCTAATTTCTTGATACACACCAGATCTCCAGTTCTGCCAGAGTCCCAGGCTGTGCCACCCTATTCCACTGCTAGTGTGAGAATGTATCGCTTTCATTTTCATTGAATTGTTTCAGTCATCTGGGATTCTGCATTACTCTGCATTCAGGGGAAACTCTGTTATATTGTGTGCCATCTAATGGATTTCTAAAGTTTTGTGGCTGCACAGCGGTAGTGGCCACTGAAATCTGTATCTGCGGGATCTAGGCTAAAGGAGGTGCCTGTCCATTCTTATTCGTACATGGGTTTATCATGCTTGTGTTTCTACACATACAGTATGTATCCTCAAGGTGAATGACACCGGAAGTGCAAGGCAGATAACAACTAAGATCCCTTGCATTGTTTATCACAGCAACTTCAAAGAAAAATAGACAAGTTGTAGTGGTGAAATCGCTAAACTGGATTGCTTGCTCTTTTTAGGAGAATGTGACTACCCTCCAGATTATCCCAATGCCGTACTGAAAGAAGAACATCAAACTCAAGGACCACCTGACTTTGTAGAGGGGTTTAAAATCACTTATACATGTCAGAGTGGGTATGTACCGAACGGTGGATCTCCAAAAATCACTTGTACCAGTTCACAGTGGTCACCTCTGACCTTGGTGTGTGAACGTAAGTATGATTTTGGTATTTGTTTTAATGGTGTCTGTTATTGTATTGCTAGACTACTTCAGCACTAATTTGTTGGTGGGGATGGACACATTTAAAAAAACAAAACAAAAAGAAAAACAAAAACAAAACTATTAAATTCTGTTTTAGATTGCCTTTGAAAAAGTAGCTATTAACTGACTGGCTGTTTGACCTTTTTATTCACCCACTAAAGGTTATTTTTACTAAGAGTGTGCTGTCTGCAAGAGGGGTTTGTTCTCTTAAACAATGCTGTTTGTCTCATTGATATTTAATACAAGTGGACATTTTTTAATAAAATAAATCAGGAATTTGGTTTAGTCGAAGTGTTTATAAGTATGGAGATACAGTACGAAGGTGCAGGTGTTGCTAAATACTAATAAATACACATTTATATGAAATGTAGGGAACAGTTAAACTACTGTTTTTCAGAAGCTTTTAGATAATGTTATTTTATCAGGGATGGAAACTTCAATTGAAACCAATTGAAAGTGCACCGTCATGCTGTCGTGTAAAATACTCATTTCAGATTTTTATTGTATTCTTTCTTTCAGGCCGATCATGTGGAAATCCAGGAGAGATACTTAATGGATACTTTAATACTGATGAGGGTGTTCTTTTTGGAGACAAGGCTTATGCTGTTTGTAATGAAGGGTGAGTATGTTGTGGTTGATGCTCAGGATTGTTAAGGTAGGGGTAGTATGTGCATATAATCCAGTAATGAGATGTATTATTACTGTAATAATATTACTGTTCGTGTCCTGGGGAAGCAAGTCCCTGTCATCAGTGATACAGTGCAGGTGCCCATATGTGAATTAAAGTTTAAGATTTGCAAAATTGCAGTGGGCTCTATTTACTTACATTTCTGGAAGTAACAATGATTTAAAAGCTGGCAATAAATAACATAGTTGCAGCTAGATATATATATATATATATATATATATATATAATATATATATATATATATATATATATATATATATATATATATATGTTTCTTTGTTTTAGATACCAGTTGGCAGGCAATGGTGTCAGAAACTGTCGCGCTACTGGCTGGGACGGTGCCATTCCTATATGTGAAAGTAAGTAGGCTTGTGTGTTTTTATTTTCTTTTTTATATACATAATGTTATGTATAGAATATTGTATCAGGTGCTGTACAATGCAAGCTGATAGGCACTCCATAAGGGGTCAGAGTGGGTACTGTCTGCTCTCACTTTGAGGGGGTGAAATCCAGCTTGTATTTAACACAACACCCACTTCAGTAGTTCTCTTAATGTAGAGTTAAGTAAGAATACTTTTAATGGTATTTTTTTTCCTGTATTGAAATTAACTTTATTCTTTATTCTTGAATAGTGTCCGTGCCATATACTGTAAATAAATAAAGCTGTGCATAGATTTAGTCTGCAGTTTGAGTGGAATTATCTTTCCCAGACCTGCATACAGGTTAACAATGTTGAAAGAGTTCAGATGTATTATTTGCACAATGTTTGGTTGTAAGGTGCAGAATAAAATATTAGCACACCTTGCAGACATGGGATGCTTCTTTTAGACTTATCCTAACCAAGTGCAAGTGTGCAAATACCATGCATTATCTATCCATCTCTCTGCTTATTTATGGATTATGTGAAGCAATGTATTAAAGATGCATTTGATATGAACTGTTGTTTTAGCACAGATTTTGAATAGGCTGATATTTGGAATAAAGATTTTATTTATTTTTTCTCTCTTAGGTGTAAAGTGTCCAAACCCTCCATCGATTGTAAATGGTGAAATCACAAACCCACCTCAGGGAACTGTCACGTTTGGCACGTCATTTACCTACATGTGTAGTAAAGGGGTTCTGGTGGGTAATAGGGAGCTTGTTTGCACCAAATATGGAAACTACAGTAGTGATCCTCCAACATGTAAAGGTATGTATTGCTTTGTTTGTTAGTTATGTAACTGTGTGATTTGAGGGATGTGACATTCTAGAAGGGGTAGATTGATCTCTGGTGGACCAGCGGCTGCCACCTCTTCTCACAAACATAAAACATCACTCCCCGCTAAAATATAATGAACTCTCTTATAAAAATTAAAGAACAAACCAAGAAAACCTCAGTTTGAAACAATGATTTCACTATACCAGACGTATTTGTAAGTTTGGTGAAATGTTTACAAATAAAATGCGTATGCAGATAATGGGTTGTTAATTAATTTCTTTGAAAATGTTGCTTTAATTTCAAACTATAGCAGGTTCAGCTTTAAGTATTTTCTAGCTCTGTGCTACAGCTATTTCACTGTAATCTGTTTGACCATTACTTGTTTGTTATTTCAGATCACAAAGGCTGCCCTTCTGTTCAAGTGGAAAATGCCGTTAAGACAGCTGGATTTGGACCAGTTTATAAATATAAGGATTCCATTACCTTTGCTTGTAATCCTGGGTATATTCTTAAAGGCACTGCCACTGTTAACTGTGGAGTAAATGAAACTTGGGAACCTCAACTTCCGACTTGTGAAAAAGGTAAGTACCACACACACATTGAGATAAAACACTAACTTGAAATACAGTAAACATCATGCTGACCAGCAGACCTTCAAGAGAGCTCTTTCCTATTAAAGGTAATATAGGAATTATGTATTTATTGATAACATCTATGTTACCTTATTTAAGTCAGCGTTAGCCTTGTATAAACCTGAATTAAATCAGTGAGTACTGTATACGTGGTGCTTGCCATATAGTTTTAACAACACCTTCCTATAGATCTGTAATACTAGTTTTGACGTTGCTTAAAATGGGTGATTTTCCCTTTTTGATAAGTTCTAAATCTTCATTACAGGAAGGTGATTATGATCTGAATGAGACTGCACCAAAGAGATGAGCTAAAGCCCAATCCTTGTTTCACAGGCACAACATTTAACCCATAAGCTGTTCCACTGTTTGTTTTCAAACACATGCTCATGTGAAGAGCTTGGGTCTTGGTTTGAGGAACACTGTTCAGAAGCACATTCAGTGTGACATTCAGTATATTAGTATATTGAATGCTGTTTAAACAGTCAAGCATCAACCTAATTTGTTTTATTTATTTTATTTTAGCTCCAACCACACCAACAATAACCACCACAAGCACACAAGTGCCTCCAGCGCCCTCTCCTGGTAATGTGTTTAACATTATTAACACCCCTCGCTCGCTAAATCTGCTGATCCAGCTTTTCATTGCAGGCTGCACATTTACAGTACAAGTAGGAATTGTGCATGCAGCCATGGATAAACTATAGGGGGGGACGGGTGGGCATGTCTTTGTCGTGGTCCACCCTGCTGCTCCTGGCATCGTCTGAGGGCGTGGCTTATTCCTATCCCCTTAACAGGAGAGACCAGCGACCAAATAGTCCCTGATCACCTCTCACCCATACAAGCAGGCATGATCCCCACATTGCATTGCCATCCAGTAAAAATGAACAGTCCCCCTGCTGCATTGTTTAAACTACTATCCATATAATCAGTGCTCATATTTCTGATATCAGAGTATATAATTATTCTGTCAGATATGCGATTCCATTTCTATTATACCCCTAGCGTCATTATATATATATATAATAGGAATTTGTTCATAAAACAAAATCAGTGAGATTGAATCAGTCGTACTGGAAGCTGTACCTCGTCAGCTATTTCCACATGTTTCACTGCACAGCTGATGTGACGGGACTGTAGAGCCATGTTAACCACGTAAAAGCAAAAATACAGAGTATTGTTTAATGACCTTCTGTTACAAGTACAACCTATTCTGCTAATTAAAAATAATAATGAAATTAAATAAGAATAATTCCATGCTGCGATGTCACAGGCTTTCTTTCCAGCATAAAGACATGGCTCTTTCATTCAATTGCAAACCGTTCCAGCAACATGCTTCATTATTCATTTGACCCTGAGGATCTGTACCCACGCCCCCTTTCCAGCTCTCCGCAGACGACCTTCCTTCTCTGTATAATAGTCTTGATAGTTGCTTGCTTGAATGCAGTGTGCATACCCAATTGTTCAGACCCCACCTCCCCTGTTATATTTGTTTAACATTTATTTGACCAAAGTTACTATAAACCTCTTCAACATTAAATACCTATGAAATACTGCTGTCCTATGTCTTAAGTACTGGTTCAATTCAAGTAATTGTACATTTTTTTCAATGTCTGCAGTAGTTCTTTATTCTTGTTTTGGGTCTTAACATGCCTGCAAAGATAATGTAAAGGAGTTTCATTTGGGAGCTCAGTGAAGTTTGTGTGCTTTAAAATAAATATTGAAAAAAAATATATTGCTATTACAAAGATTGTATCTTTGTAATAGCAAAAATAATTGCAGATCAAATTGTATGTTGTAGATTATAAAAAACGAATGGAATGCATTGCCAGTTACCCGACTAGTTAAATCTAGATGCTAAAAGCAATTTCCTTTACAAATACTTTTACAGTCATGTTTGTCCGACATGTGCTGTTATCACTTCTTTCTACCTCTACTCTTAACTATTTATTTATTTTGTTTTTGTTTTTAAAGATGACAAGAATGAGCCTCAAGGTAAACAAAAGTTTATGACATCAGTGAAAAATATCAAATGCTAATGCTGCCTCCCCTTTTTTTTAATTACCTTTTTTTTCTTTTTTTTTTTCAGGAGGATGTGGTAAAACATGTGGTAAGTTGGGGTGTAGATGGGGGGGGGGCAAAAGTTAATCTGGTAAATAAAGTTCTCTGAATCTGTGGGAAACCACTGGACATGAGGAGTCCAATTATAAAAATGACATCGGAATACTGAATTGAAAAATTGAAAAGGGTACCTTTTTATTTTAGTACAATTCTAAAGTAATACATTTATAATATAAATATAAAGAACAGTGTTACATTTCGTAAATTCAAATAACTCCTTGACAAAGTTCAGGGGGCTAGGATAGGTGTCCCATCCTTCTCTCCTGGAGGCTTGAGCCCTGAAACCTCTCCGTGCCTAAGAACGTCCATGTCAGGACACGGGGCACCCCTGTGCTGAGTCGGTCCTTACTTTCATCTGACAGACATTGCTCCTGACAACTGAACTCCCCTCTTCTTCTGTTTATGCCTTTAACTGGATTGAAACTGGAAATTAGTATCCTTTTAAGTTGTATTGAGTGGTTTCAAATGTGAAAGTGAACTTCTCCCCAAATAATCAGTTTCTGGCGAGGTGGTGTTAATTCACTAGCCTTTTGCTTTTAAAGACCTCGGCCAGACACGGAGCGATTGTATGTGTTTTGACTTTCATAGTCCTGTAGCAGTGAATCAGTTCAGCGCAATGTGAAACCATGGATGAGCAACAAAACATTTGTTGTGGAAAAGTTTTGCCATAATTTGTCTTTTATCATACTTCTAAATCTTTTGTAGTCATTTTTGTATTACTTTGATATAAATACATGTTAATTTGGATTCATATGTTGTTTTTTTCTGACTTTATGTGAACGAAAAGACACACATTTGCCCGTTTCCCATTGGAAATAGTGATATTTTGAAATATCACTGTCCTGGTCACAAAAGCAAAGTTTATGGGGAATAATAGCCATTTTCTGTACTTTTGAGGCATAAGCAATTAGGAAATAACACTTACTACCCAGGAACAAAAATTGTGTTACATAGTGTCATCTAACCAGCATCAGATACAAGCACTGCCATCGTTTTAATGTATATATTAATCCTGCTTTATTAACATAAAATATAACTTCCACATCCTGAGTGTATTTTACGGATTTACATGGGTGTTTATATCTGCAGTTGCAAAAATGGCCCCCAGTGTGTTTTCTAGCCTTGGATAAGTTTCCTATCTTAGCTTGTACTTTTTTATGCCAGATGCCAAGTTCCTTTATTTCCCCTGCCAGGCATTTCTTATTAACATGCTGTCAGAGTAGCTTGGGGGCCCATCCATTTCATTCATTTATTTTGAGAATCATGTTTTGACGGCTAGAAGTTTGTCGAGAGGACCCTCTATGCCCTTGTAACAGGGAGAGATCTGTGCTGACTCTGCTGGCGTGTTCACGGGCTGCAGGAAGAGGGCGGCAGTCGCCCAACAACCGCCTGTGAGTCATGGCAGTGACACGGGGAGGTGGGAAAGTGTGAGTGTGGACTTTCCCCCTCTCTGAATGGCCGAGAGGCGGGTCTTGGGTGATTGTCGGTCCTATAAAATAACGCTCTGTTGTTTCCTCAGGTCTGCCCACTTAGACGCGCTAAGGGTGCGGACACTTTGATTCGGGACCGGGAATCAGCGAGACAGAGAGAGAGAGCGGGGAACCCTTGGGCAGACCCCGGCGTATTATGAAAGAGCAGGCGAGATAGCCGAGAGAGTAGGACGGTGATCCGGGTCGTGCGGGTAGCGGCGACCGGGATAACGCTGCCGAGTGCAGCACCTTTTATTTGTAGTTTTATTACTGTTTTATTTTCCCTTGTTCTTTTCGCCTTCTGTTTTCATTATTATTTCTTTGAGCACCTGCGAGTGCATTTGCAGTTCGTGTACCAGCTGTGGTATTTCCGTGATGCTGTCTATCATCGTTGATAGGCAGCCCACGGTCAACAGTGCCCTCTGCCGGAGAGAAAAATACAAGAAAAAAAAAAAGAGCCGGTCTAAAATAAAACTGGGCACCTGTGTGGTGTTTCCCAAATACACCTGTCTGTCTCCTGGTCAGTGAATTACCCACACCCCTTCCACAGCCCTCTTCTCTCTAACTTTGGCTGGACTAGCATTTTTGATGCTACAGAATGTAGTTTTCTCTCAGAGCACTGGCTGGCTGCACTAAACTACCTGATATGAAAGTCCAAATTTCATTTCTTATTTAAATATTTTGGGATTGCAGCGCATGTAAGAGTTCTCGAAGGAATTTTCACCCCCAGCACCCCTAGTTCCAGCGCCCTTGTTTGTCATCGATGTTGTGACAGAAGAAACAGAGGTGTTGGTGTTTTTTTTAATATGTATTTATATTTCATCTTGTGCTTGTTGATCAGTCATCTCTTGGCTTTTTTTTTTTATTTCTGGCTTGTGAATATTTATTTTCAACATCTAGCTCATACCATACTACAGAAAAACATGAAATGAATTTGGCTATTAAAGATGACTCTGAGGAACACAAATGATTGAGTTTAAAAAGGTATCTATTAATTATGTGTGTCCGTGTGGTTATTTTATTTATTTATTTATTGCCTGAAGAATCTCTACTCTTTTGCAAGCCTTTAAAACAAGATGATTTAGTGATATTTTTGTTTAGGTTAGTTGACTAATTCTGTATTTGCTGTGGAAACGTTCAAAGCAATGAAAGTTGTATTTGAAGTAACTGAAACACATAGTTCAAATGAACTACTGTCCTAGACGTGTCTAATTTGTAAATTTAGATATCAGGGCTTCTTTCATTAACTGTTCTGCAGCAGGTAAGTCTAGTCATCACTCTGTAGAGAAAGCTGCTAAACTTACGATGAGGGTTCACTATTACAACCATGCAGGTAAATTCATTTTAATGTATGCAGATTCAAATGAGAGACAAATGAATGTTGCATCACTATAGGAGCCACACCCCACCGTGTTTATTTTAATTGCTCATGTACAGCAGTTCGTTTGTCTTGGGTTAAGATTTGCTCCTAAGTTAGTGAACTTCTCAGTTTTGCTGTAGAGTGTGTTTCATCTTGCCAACCACACACACTTCTTGTTAAATGTCTTTTGGTCTTGTAAACTTAATACAATTGTATTTATACATGTACTGAGTAACATAAAACAAAATAGAAATAGTGAGGATTCCAACTGGAAATGTACCAAGTTACCAAGTCGAATTTCAGAGAAACTGAGCATGCAGCATCCGTTCAAGGTTTATTTGAATTGCAGCTTGGGTACATCTTCCACTAGAGTATGTAACTGTATTGTACATTGAAAGTGTGTTAATGTCTGTCTTTGTTTGTTGTGTTTTGCAGGAAATCCTCTTCTCCTCCTCGCAGTGCTGCTGCTTATTAAATTAATGCTGTTCAGCTGAATAGGATTCTGTGGTGTGCATCAGTACAGACACTATGACCTGCTTTTAATTGTATTTCACTGAAAAGTAAATTGTGTGCACAACTAACTTTCAGCAGGACAGTAAGTAGGGGCTGAAGTTTGAAATAAATAGTTTAGTAGCTCTTGCATGTGATACCATCTGAAGATGTTTGTTTTTATATATATATATAATATAATGTAGAATTCCCATCAGTGTTACTCCACATTGTAACTTTTTAGAGAAAAACTTTAAACGGTGTGAAAGGAGTACACTTCCTCATATTATGGCACCATTATATACCGGAAAGTATTTTCAACAAAAGTAATATATATATATATTATATATATATATATATATATATATATATATATATATATATATATATATATATATATATATATATATATATATATATATTAACAAATTTAAACTAACACGTTGTAAAAATTGTATTGGTGTGAACTGAAAAATATTTGTGCAGCTTTATATAAAAAAAGCCTTAAATTATAATTTAATATATATGTGTTGTATAAATTCTTGGAATTTTATAGGAACACTATTCTTGAAAGTTTAGTGAAGTCTATGACAATAGTTTGTAAATTGAGTTGTGTTCTTCTGTTGGCTCAATATCCAATATCCCTGTACGTCGCAACCCAACCTAATGCACTGTGTCGTAATTAATATCGAACAAACAGATCAAATCTGCCTTATTCTGTTTGTGAATGGGGTGGGGGGTGGGGGGGTGGTACAACCACTGGCTAAGGGCATTGGAAATCTCCACTTGGGGATCTTGCATATTCAGCCTTTCATCAAAGCATCACTTTGCTTTTATGGAATCTTTTTATTCTCTGTACTGCTTTAATAAAAATGGGTTTAGAAAAATATTAAAATATTTCTGTCTTTGTTCCTGTAGCAGCCAGTTTAGTCACAGTGATTCTTTAAATGAGTACTAATGAGTCAGTATGTGACAGATGATACTTGAGTTTTTGTCCTCCTGCTGGAATCTATGGTGATATTGTGTGCTGTGTGAGTGGTGTGCTGGTACAGAGACCCACTGGAAAGTGAAAGAAAATCTCTTCCAGCTGCCAGAAAGTATAAAAACAATGAGGAGGTGTAGCAGGGAGAGATGTGAGCTGACTCTGCTGGCGTGTTCACAGTACTGCAGGAAGAGGGCGGCAGCCTTCCAACAACCGCCTGTAAGTCATGGCAGTGGCATGGGGAGGTGGAAAGGTAGGTGTGTAGACTTTCCCCCTCTCTGAGTGGCTAAGAGGTGAGTCTTGGCAGATTGCTAGCCCTATATAGAAAATGCTCTGCTGTTTCCTCAGGTCTGCCTTTGTAGACGCGCTGTGTGTGTGCGGAAGCGCTGGTCGAGGACGGAGAGAGATGTATGGAGTACAGCTGGGTAGCAGGGAAAAACTGCACCTGTACTCTGTTGCAAATCCAACACATCAATGGGTACACTGGTCCCCAAAATATCAGGTCGAGTAGTCCCTAGATTTTCTTATACATTCATTTAATTACTGCAAGTCAATACAGTATAAGTTGTGATCAGACAGAATAAAGAGAATATTAAGTACACTGTGGTTGCACCAATGACACTATTGGTTGATTACTGTACAGATGTATTTGCAGTGTAGAGAAGGACAATTCTAATGTTACCATCATGCCATAGTAAATCAATTAGATGGGCATTTGCACAAAGGGAAAATCTAGGGTGGATAAGGTGTTCTTTAATTTAATTAAAAGTTGAAATAAAGACCTTTAACTTGCTAATATACGAGGTGATCTAAGATCATTTAAAAAGTGTTTTGGAGACATTAAGTTTTGTGTACTACAGTACATTAGCATATCTGACTGTACCGATGGAGTATTATGACAAGAATAAATCCTCCTGTATTTTAATTGGGTCTTGTCTTTATTCTTGTCCGTATGTACACATAGTATATAATTATTTTGTTTTGAGTTATGTTTCTCGCTGTTCGAAAAGGTAATTCAATATTTACAGGTATTTAAATAGTTCACAATTAGCATCCTGGGCTAATTTGTTGCTAATTTAATTGTCCCGTAATTTTTGTTATAGCAACTACACTCTGACCTGTTATACTTGTAAGTGATGCTTAGTTTGTGGTTATGTATACTGTTACCTGCTAGGCCTAGCAGAATTTTTATTGACATTTTATTAAATAATTATATATTTGTGTTAAATATAACTTTCAGTTGTGATTTAACTCAATTACTTTTTAAATACGAAGTGTCTCCAGGTATGGTGCGCTGGCAAAATGCACAGTATTCTAGTTTTCCCGGAGGTGATCACATGGGACGCGGACGTGGGTGGGTTAGGAAGGCCGACTGTGAGTGTGACGAGATGGTGAAGATCAATTATTGAGGGTGGATGTTAGTTTAAGTATTGATCAAGACATGTGTTGGTTTGAAGAGAAAAGAAACGTGTCCTTTATTGGTAATGTGAAATCATTTGATACTTTAACTTAGAGAAAATAGGTTTTTGATTGTTTGTTTTTTTTGGTCCGGAAGGAAATGTCTTGCACTTCCGAAAGATGGAGCATAGCGAAGTTCTTGCTAGTGAGGAGGAAGAAATTCAAGAAATGCCATGCCCAGTGCACGGGGATGTTGCAGGACTGACACAGCAGCAGATGAGAGAACTGAGAGCTTTGCTCATAAAATTAAGATGTCTTCTCGAAAGATGACCAAGATTTTGGTCACACCACTGCAGTGACTCACAGAATTTCGATGATGTTTGCAGAGCCCATTAAAGAGAAGCACAGAAGAGTCCCACCACAGGTTTTCCAAGAAGCCAAGCGGCATAGTGCCCGGCTTTATGAGTTATTACCGACGATATGTCCCTGAGTTCGCCCACCTGGCTCGTCCGCTACACCGGCTGGTTGGGAAGTCCGGTAAGAACAAGGAAAGGATGTCAGCTGTATCATTCATCTGGGACAAAATGTGACAAAGTGTCTTTGATCAACTAAAGGAGTGTTTGCTAGTGGTACCAGTCCTTGTATATCCCGACTTTAGTGTCCCCTTTATAGTAACTACTGATGGGAGTTTCTGTGGATTAGGCGCTGTACTCAGCCAAAAGCAGAGTTGAGCGGGTCATTGCTTACACAAGCCGTGGCCTGAGGGGATTTGAGAAGAATGATGGGATCTACAGTGCGTTCAAGTTGAAGTTGTTGGCTCTTAAGTGGACCATTACAGAAAAATTCAAGGAATATCTTCTGTACTCCCATTTTACTGTGATGATGGATCACAATCACCTGAGATACCTGGAAAGTGCCAACTTGGGAGCCGTAGAACAAAGGTGGGTTGCCCAACATGCTGTTTAACTTCTAAGTGTGCAAGCCAGGCCAACAGAATACAAATGCTGACGTCTTGTCCCAGCTGCCTTCAGAGGAAGAACCAGAACGCGAAGACAATGAAAAGGACTTCTTGATGATCATTTTCTTGAAAGCCTGCCTGTGGTCTCAAACCAAATCAGAAGGTGAGTGGCCAAGAGAACAACAGCTAACACAAAATCAAATACGAGGAAGAATAGCAGGATATTTGTGGAAGGAGATTAGGGGATTGCAACAAGAAGATGCAACTGTAGCACCAATCTTAGCTGCAGTCCAGAATGGAAGACCCGATTGAGATACACTAATTACAAAGGGGCTACAGTATATGAAGCTGGCAGCTTAGTGGGAAAAACTTCTGCTGAAGAAGGGAGTGCTCTTCAGAGTTATATGTGATCCAAGAGATGGAGAAGAAGTGAGGCAACTGATAGTGCCAGGACTCTTGCATTCCCAAGTGTATGAAGCAAAAAACGATCTTCGGGGAGAGAGGCACGCTAGCAGCAGTATGGTGTGAGTACTACTGGCCTACCATGGCTAAAGACATCCAAACGTGGATGAAGCAATGTATGCAATGCTCGTTATCAAAATACGTTTTCCCAAGGACAAGAACTCCAATGACATGTACCAATGTAACCACACCATTGGAAGTGTTGGCAATGGACTACACACTGTTAGAGAGGTCATCAGATGGATGTGAGAATGTGTTAGTCTTGACTGATATGTTGACCAGGTTTACCATAGCAGGTTTACCGACCAAGAACCAGACAGCTAATACCACTACTAAGATGCTGATTAAACACTGGTTTGTGTACTACGGCTGCCCATCTTGGTTGCATTCAGACCAAGGAAGAAGCTTTGAGGTCAACGTAATTTCTGAGTTATGTACATTATATGAGTGTCAAATGCAGAACAACCCCTTATCATCCCCAGGGGAATGGTGACTGTGAGAGATTTAACTGGACAATGCATGACGTTGCGGACATTGCCACCAGAGAAAAAAGAAAGCTTGGAGAGAGCATCTCCCTGAGTCAGTGCTGATGTATAATGGTTGGGTACACTCTTCAATGGGTTATGTGCCATTTTACTTGATGTTTGGTCGAAATCCGAGGTTGCCTTTTGATGTTCCTCTTGAGAAATGCTCAGAGAAAGATGACATCGACAATCTGGATGACTGGGTTCTCAGCTACCATGAGTGGTTGAAGGTAGCCAGTGACATTGCCCAGAAGACAGCTTAAGATGTAGCAAAGTCGCGCAAGAGGACTTATGATTGGAAGTCGAGGGGTGTGCTCTTCAGACCTATTGACCGTATGCTTTTGAGAAACCACAAGCACCGAGGTAGAAATAAAATACAGGATGAATGGAAAGCTGACCCGTACAAAGTGGTGTCCCAGTCAAATCCTGATATACCCATTTTCACTGTACACCTAGAGAAAGGGGGTCCCACTAAGGTAGTGCATAGAGAACTGCTTAAACACTGTACTACTAGCTCACCTAAAAGCAGTACCAGTAATGCCTAGTGCTAAACTCTCAAACCAACAACACGTTTGTGTAGCTCTGTGTTTGTGTGTCGGTATGGGGATGGAAGTAAAAAAAAACATAATAATAATAATAATAATAATAATCTAAGCAGTTGTTGTCATATGGCAGGCACATTAAAAAAAAAAGTTTAAACCTACACATTTGATTTTAGTGTTTAGTGGCTTTATTATTAATTATATAGTAGCCTACAATCGATTTTATAACAACATTTAAACATAGATTTGTAATGGGTAAGTTTTATTTTTAAAGTATTAATCTTTAATCTCTTTTACCTTTTTTTTGTTAAAAGAATCCTGTGATTGAAATACTTGTATATGCCTCTTTGCATATTTCTTTTTGTATAGAATGTTTCCATATAGCACAAGGTGAGTCAGCTGCCCAGTTGTGTTTGGGGAGCAGTGCGATGAGGTTATTAAACACATACCTTGGCAGTACATCATGCTTTCATTAATACACCTGTTCCATGATGATAAAATGTGTACCAGTGTAATCACTTTTGCAATAGTGGAAAACCATCCCTTTTTTTTATAAGAATGCTATTCCACTGTATCTAAACATTGTAACATGGCTATGACATGTTGCTGTGAGAGCCTGGGAAAGTAATCAATGGAGTTACACAATCACATTTTTTTTTTTATTATTCACTGAAAAAATGGCTAATCTCAGTTATCCTGTCAGGCTACATGTGATGTGTAGCTTGTCAGAACATACTGTAAGCAGCTTTATAACAAATCAATTGATATTACAAGACGTTGCATGATGGGACAATTAAATGTCAACACCTAAGCCCTGACCCAATAAAGCTGTTGACTTTGGACCTGTTTACTGCAATGTAGCCAGTAACAACAAGAAGGATTGTTTAATGCATCATTCTGCTTTGGAATAGTCAACACCATGGGTTTCTTATCAGTGTGTAATAAAGCTCGAGTCCTGCCAGTCTGATAGAGGCTGCCACGATGTACTGCAGTTAAGTTCTGTGCTTTACATCAGGATGAATCATGCGCGGCTAGGTTCTATAGCTTACCCTGGTCATGCACACAGTTTTCTGCTTGCAGCAGCAGGAGGTTATCATGTGATTGGAGAAGAATATCACTATCAAACCCCATTCTGCTTTTGAATGTTTTGGATCCCATTGCATTAAAAGGTTGTCTTGCTTTGTTTATTTTGTTTGTTTATTTTGCACTATTGCGACATCTTTTAAACTGGGGGGGGGCCACTGCACCTTTACATTTTCAGGGCTCCATGCCAAGCAGTGTATGCCAGGAAGGCGCTGCCCTGAAGTTGGTGACTTCGAACAAAACACAATCTCTGTTTACCCTTCCTTGTTTTATTTGAAATGAATACCACATTCTGTATTTTGAAGAAGGGTCTAGCTAGGAGTTGCGTTGAAGAAACATCAAAGTTTCCAAAGTGGAATTTGGAGGACCTCCAAGGTCCCACGCTAAGCCTGTAATACCACGAAGGCATACCAGCTCCATTATCTCTTGAGAAATCCACAAGCAACCCAACAGGTAATGACGCATGAATGTATGATAAAAAGTAGTGGTGTAATTTACTGGCATAGCCCTGCTTCGTACCCTGTGTCTGCTGGGTTAGGCTCATCACAACCCAGTAAAGAATTAAACTGTTAATGGATGGATGTTTCAGTAAATATTGCTTTTGAAAACCTTCCTCAAGCAAGGGTTGTTGAGGCACACAGGCTTCAGTGCGGGATGCTTACTGTTGTATATACCATAAATACAGTCTAAAAGAGTTTTTTTTAAACACTCCACTATAGATTTAAAAACACAGGAGTAAACGACTGTACTGCACCCTTACTTAAACACTTCGTCTGTGTGTACGTCCTTATGTAACCCTGCCCCTTGCTGGAGTGGCTGCAAAGGTACCACGAAATGTTTTTGTCGGGACAACTGAGGAAGTCAGCTCCTCCGGTCACTTTTTTTTAAAGTAACAAAAACGCCTATTCGCTGCCAAACAGGTTTAGGGTTTCGGTGCTGGGAGAGGATTATTCATTGTTTTATTAACAATCATTTGATAACCAATCAGAGTGGTGTGTCCTGACAGGAACATTTGGAGCTACCTTTATAAGGACAGTCCAATTGCTTGCTATTGATGAATGGACGGAGGCAGTAAGGAAGAATAAGAAAACATAAGAAAATCTTCCTACTGCTCAGAAGCCGAGTTTGTACTTTAGAAAGCGTTGTCTTAAGGACAACGCCAACGAATTTATATTCTCTGTAATAATCATTTAATTTACAACGCAACGTACTCTAGTGATTTTTTTCCCCCATCTCTTTTCATTTTGTACTGGAATTTCACAGGTACGAAAAGAAGGACTTAAAAGGACAAGGGCATTGTGTTTAATAAAGTCTGCATTTTCAAGGCAGAGCTACAACCACAACCAGGCGAATCACCGAACCAAGGAATATTAGTCGAGAACTTATTGACGCAGTTTTTTTCTTGAATTAAAAAATAATAATAATAAAATGCCTGGACGTAATACAAATTGTGCCGACAACGTTTTTATGATTTCACTATATCTGGGGTTGGCCTTGTTCATTGTCAATGTGTCTGGTAAGTCATAATTTTATATTATCGATACAATATTGTAGCGGGGAAGGAGTCGACTCTTGTACAGCGGTGTCGGGGCTATGCTTTAGTGCGAGTGGTCCCGGGTTCGTTAAAAATGCTTTACAATAGTAGCATACTGCACAGCAGTAGATCAGTCACTTTAGGTAGCAAAATATAGTTCCTGAAAAACAATACCACATTATATGGGCATATTTCTGTCTAATAAAACTAAATACCGTTAAATGGCTAAAAAAACATACGGCAGAACAGCAGCTTGGTAAACCACAGTGAGGCAGGTGTCTCACTCTTATCACACCGTATGCACCTACACGTCGAAGCATTCCTGTGTTTGAATAATAACAGCAGCTATTGACAAAACAATCTACTGGCATCGTTATGGCTACGCTGGTATGTTGATATTTGTGGATTCATCTTTAATTCCTCGTGAACTAGAAATGTACCAAATACGAATCGAATAGCTTTTTAAAATTATTTTTAAACACACCGTGTTGTAACACGCTGTGTTCTGTTAACAGCGACTAGGTTTTTTTTTTTTTGTAATTAATTTAAGGCAGATTGTTTTATTTTTTCTTCAAAGGGTGCGGGAATGAAAACGTCCCTTGCTGAAACGGTATAGGTCTACATTGTTTTTAAAGACGGGGCAGATTACTGCTATACTTACAAAAAAAAAAAACGTAATATTGCGTTAAGATTGAGAGACCGCTAGAATGTCGTGTTTTGTTTCGATGTTCAGTTATATATAGACAACGTCATTTTTAAACGTTGCTCGGGTAACTGCAGTATACCCATTTTTGAGGGCCCCATTTTTATAAATGGAAGCAGAATTTCATTTTATAAAGCAACCCCCATATGGACAATGGGTCAATAAAATGCCAAATGTAAGCTTTTTTTTTATCAGTTGTATGTGTCGTCTACCCATGTACAGTTATTATAATGATCACAGATGGTATGGGGGGGGGTATGCAGCTATCATTGACAGGCCTCTACGCTGCTGTCTGGCAGTCTGCCACCTCTTCTAACTCTTCTGACTGTCTGACTCCTAATTTCTTGATACACACCAGATCTCCAGTTCTACCCCAATCCCGGGCTGTGCCACCCTATTCCACTGCTAGTGTGAGACTGTACAGCTTTCATTTTCATTGAACCGTTTCATTCATGTGGGTTTGTGCATTACTCTGCATTCAGGGGAAACACTGTTATGATACTTGGCGCCATCTAATGGTTTTCTACAGTTGTGGCTGCACAGTGGCAATGTGTGTGCCACTGAAATCTGTATCTGCGGGATATAGGCTAAAGGAGGTGCCAGTCCATTTTTCATACATGCGTTTATCATGCTTGTGTTTTTACACGTACAGTACGTACCCTCAGGGTGAATGACACCGGAAGTGCAAGGCAGATAGCAACTAAGATCCCTTGCATTGTTTATCACAGCAACTTCAAAGAAAAATAGACAAGTTGTAGTGGTGAAATCGCTAAACTGGATTGCTTGCTCTTTTTAGGAGAATGTGACTACCCTCCAGATTATCCCAATGCCGTACTGAAAGAAGAACATCAAACTCAAGGACCACCTGACTTTGTAGAGGGGTTTAAAATCACTTATACATGTCAGAGTGGGTATGTACCGAACGGTGGATCTCCAAAAATCACTTGTACCAGTTCACAGTGGTCACCTCTGACCTTGGTGTGTGAACGTAAGTATGATTTTGGTATTTGTTTTAATGGTGTCTGTTATTGTATTGCTAGACTACTTCAGCACTAATTTGTTGGTGGGGATGGACACATTTAAAAAAACAAAACAAAAAGAAAAACAAAAACAAAACTATTAAATTCTGTTTTAGATTGCCTTTGAAAAAGTAGCTATTAACTGACTGGCTGTTTGACCTTTTTATTCACCCACTAAAGGTTATTTTTACTAAGAGTGTGCTGTCTGCAAGAGGGGTTTGTTCTCTTAAACAATGCTGTTTGTCTCATTGATATTTAATACAAGTGGACATTTTTTAATAAAATAAATCAGGAATTTGGTTTAGTCGAAGTGTTTATAAGTATGGAGATACAGTACGAAGGTGCAGGTGTTGCTAAATACTAATAAAAAATACACATTTGTATGAAATGTAGGGAACAGTTAAACTACTGTTTTTCAGAAGCTTTTAGATAATGTTATTTTATCAGGGATGGAAACTTCAATTGAAAGTGCACCGTCATGCTGTCGTGTAAAATACTCATTTCAGATTTTTATTGTATTCTTTCTTTCAGGCCGATCATGTGGAAATCCAGGAGAGATACTTAATGGACACTTTAATACTGATGAGGGTGTTCTTTTTGGAGACAAGGCTTATGCTGTTTGTAATGAAGGGTAAGTATGTTGTGGTTGATGCTCAGGATTGTTAAGGTTGGGGTAGTATGTGCATATAATCCAGTAATGAGATGTATTATTACTGTAATAATATTACTGTTCGTGTCCTGGGGAAGCAAGTCCCTGTCATCAGTGATACAGTGCAGGTGCCCATATGTGAATTTAAAGTTTAAGATTTGCAAAATTGCAGTGGGCTCTATTTACTTACATTTCTGGAAGTAACAATGATTTAAAAGCTGGCAATAAATAACATAGTTGCAGCTATATATATATATATATATATATATATATATATATATATATATATATATATATATATATATATATATATATATATATATATATATATATATATATATATATATATATATATATATATATATATGTTTCTTTGTTTTAGATACCAGTTGGCAGGCAATGGTGTCAGAAACTGTCGCGCTACTGGCTGGGACGGTGCCATTCCTATATGTGAAAGTAAGTAGGCTTGTGTGTTTTTATTTTCTTTTTTATATACATAATGTTATGTATAGAATATTGTATCAGGTGCTGTACAATGCAAGCTGATAGGCACTCCACGAGGGGTCAGAGTGGGTACTGTCTGCTCTCACGTTGAGGGGGTGAAATCCAGCTTGTATTTAACACAACACCCACTTCAGTAGTTCTCTTAATGTAGAGTTAAGTAAGAATACTTTTAATGGTATTTTTTTTCCTGTATTGAAATTAACTTTATTCTTTATTCTTGAATAGTGTCCGTGCCATATACTGTAAATAAATAAAGCTGTGCATAGATTTAGTCTGCAGTTTGAGTGGAATTATCTTTCCCAGACCTGCATACAGGTTAACAATGTTGAAAGAGTTCAGATGTATTATTTGCACAATGTTTGGTTGTAAGGTGCAGAATAAAATATTAGCACACCTTGCAGACATGGGATGCTTCTTTTAGACTTATCCTAACCAAGTGCAAGTGCAAGTGTGCAAATACCATGCATTATCTATCCATCTCTCTGCTTATTTATGGATTATGTGAAGCAATGTATTAAAGATGCATTTGATATGAACTGTTGTTTTAGCACAGATTTTGAATAGGCTGATATTTGGAATAAAGATTTTATTTATTTTTTCTCTCTTAGGTGTAAAGTGTCCAAACCCTCCATCGATTGTAAATGGTGAAATCACAAACCCACCTCAGGGAACTGTCACGTTTGGCACGTCATTTACCTACATGTGTAGTAAAGGGGTTCTGGTGGGTAATAGTGAGCTTGTTTGCACCAAATATGGAAACTACAGTAGTGATCCTCCAACATGTAAAGGTATGTATTGCTTTGTTTGTTAGTTATGTAACTGTGTGATTTGAGGGATGTGACATTCTAGAAGGGGTAGATTGATCTCTGGTGGACCAGCGGCTGCCACCTCTTCTCACAAACATAAAACATCACTCCCCGCTAAAATATAATGAACTCTCTTATAAAAATTAAAGAACAAACCAAGAAAACCTCAGTTTGAAACAATGATTTCACTATACCAGACGTATTTGTAAGTTTGGTGAAATGTTTACAAATAAAATGCGTATGCAGATAATGGGTTGTTAATTAATTTCTTTGAAAATGTTGCTTTAATTTCAAACTATAGCAGGTTCAGCTTTAAGTATTTTCTAGCTCTGTGCTACAGCTATTTCACTGTAATCTGTTTGACCATTACTTGTTTGTTATTTCAGATCACAAAGGCTGCCCTTCTGTTCAAGTGGAAAATGCCATTAAGACAGCTGGATTTGGACCAGTTTATAAATATAAGGATTCCATTACCTTTGCTTGTAATCCTGGGTATATTCTTAAAGGCACTGCCACTGTTAACTGTGGAGTAAATGAAACTTGGGAACCTCAACTTCCGACTTGTGAAAAAGGTAAGTACCACACACACATTGAGATAAAACACTAACTTGAAATACAGTAAACATCATGCTGACCAGCAGACCTTCAAGAGAGCTCTTATTGTCTGTTTTTTCCTATTAAAGGTAATATAGGAATTATGTATTTATTGATAACATCTATGTTACATTATTTAAGTCAGTATTAGCCTTGTATAAACCTGAATTAAATCAGTGAGTATTGTACACGTGGTGCTTGCCATATAGTTTTAACAACACCTTCCTATAGATCTGTAATACTAGTTTTGACGTTGCTTAAAATAGGTGATTTTCCCTTTTTGATATGTTCTAAATCTTCATTAGAGGAAGGTGATTATGATCTGAATGAGACTGCACCAAAGAGATGAGCTAAAGCCCAATCCTTGTTTCACAGGCACAACATTTAACCCATAAGCTGTTCCACTGTTTGTTTTCAAACACATGCTCATGTGAAGAGCTTGGGTCTTGGTTTGAGGAACACTGTTCAGAAGCACATTCAGTGTGACATTCAGTATATTAGTATATTGAACACTGTTTAAACAGTCAAGCATCAACCTAATTTGTTTTATTTATTTTATTTTAGCTCCAACCACACCAACAATAACCACCACAAGCGCACAAGTGCCTCCAGCGCCCTCTCCTGGTAATGTGTTTAACATTATTAACACCCCTCGCTCGCTAAATCTGCTGATCCAGCTTTTCATTGCAGGCTGCACATTTACAGTACAAGTAGGAATTGTGCATGCAGCCATGGATAAACTATAGGGGGGGACGGGTGGGCATGGCTTCGTCATGGTCCACCCTGCTGCTCCTGGCATCGTCTGAGGGTGTGGCTTATTCTTATCCCCTTAACAGAAGGGACCAGCGACCAAATAGTCCCTGATCACCCCTCACCCATACAAGCAGGCATGATCCCCACATTACATTGCCACCCAGTAAAAATGAACAGTCCCCCTACCGCATTGTTTAAACTACTGTCCATATAATCAATGCTCTTATTTCCGATATCTATTTTACTGCAGTTGTGTGCTACTAATTGTTTTGTCAGATATGCTATTCCACTTCTATTATACCCATAACTTTATTAATAATAATAATGTAAGGAAGAGCAGATTGCCAACAATCACTTGTACAGCACAGTAGTCACTTTTGACCACGGTGTGTGAACAGAAATATGGTTTTGATGTTTGTTTTTCTTGTATTGCTAGGCTACTTGTTCATAAGCACATTCAGTGTGAGATTTAATATATGAATGTATTCCATTTGAACGCTATTTAAACAGTCAAGCATCAATCGAATTGTTGTTTAATTCATTTTAGCTCCAACAACTAGAACCACTACAACTACAAAACTGCCTCCAGCACCCTCTCTTGGTAATGCGTTCTGTTCCAACACAATGAATGTTTATTTACTGTGAAAAGCTCATTTTGACAAGGAATGTATACATGCAAATCATTCGCATAGACGATAATAGGTTTAATGGATTTCTTTAATATGCAGGAATTTCATCAGCTCCTGGACTGACTACGGTAAAGACAACTGCTTCTGGTAAATATAAATACATGTAATCTGTGCTTGATAGTCGCTTGCTTGAATGCAGTGTGCATACCCAATTGTTCAGACCCCACCTCCCCTGTTATATTTGTTTAACATTTATTTGACCAAAGTTACTATAAACCTCTTCAACATTAAATACCTATGAAATACTGCTGAATACTGCAAAAGTTCATCCGGTAAATAAAGTTCTCTGAATCTGTGGGAAACCACTGGGCATAAGGAGACCAATTATATAAATGACTTCAGAATATTGAATTGAAAAAAGTTAAGGGTACCTTTTTTATTTTAGTACAATTCTAAAGTGACACATTTATAATATAAATATAAAGCAGTGTTACAGTTTGTAAATTCAGATAACTCCTTGACAAAGGTCAGGTACCTAAGATAGGTGTCCCATCCTTCTCTCCTGGAGGCTTGGAGCCTTGAAACCTCTCCTTGCCTCAGAACGTCCATGTCAGGACACGGGGCACCCCTGTGCCGAGTCGGTCCTTACCCTCATCTGACAGACATTGCTCCTGACAACTGAACTCCCCTCTTGTTCTGTTTATGCCTTTAGCTAGATTAAAACTGGAAATTGCTATCCTTTTAAGTTGTATTGAATGATTTCAAATGTAGGTTGAAAGTGAACTTCAACCTACATTTGAAAACAAAAAGGAAGTCCATGGGCAGGGCAATGACTTTTTGATTCTTTGGGATGGAAATTTGGGGTCTGGCTTTTAGTGGCTTTAGAGGTTCACAGTCAGTTTTATTTATTTATTTTCTTTCTTGGAATTCCCAGTCAGCTGGGACAAAGCAGTTCAGATTTACACTGAAGGAGAACATGAAAAAAAAAGTAGAATTTGGATATGCACCTATCGCACTCTGCTTTGTGTATAGTGTTTGGGAAAGATGAAACTATAACTCATAAACACAAATCCTTCATTTCTATCTCTTCTCAAATCTGTGATAAACCCCTTATTCCACCTTAATGCAGACAAGTTGGAGAGACCAAAAATACAAAATAAAAGCCTTTCGTCCAAACAGTACCAAAGCACCCTCATACAGTACAACCTCTTACTGTTTTATGGGTTCTGTTGCTGTTTTTCTCTTAATCTGACTTTCCCTGCTTTGAACTTGTCTGGAGAATGCTGAATGCTGGGACAGAGCCGCCTCCCTCATCCTGTTCAAGTCCTGTAACCACACAGCACGTGAGTTCTGCCAGGCCACTACTGTCTGCCGGCTCCACTCGCTTGCATGTTTATGGACAGTTGAAAGGTCACATGGTCACTCGTTATTGAATGGGATGAGGAAGGCTGTTCAGTGCCTAGATAAACTCAAAGCCAGGTAAAGCAGATTTAGAGAAGAGAGACAACTCTGTATTGGAGCAACACAACCCAGAACCACTCGGAGTACACATTCCAATTAAAGCAATGCAATTATATATATATATATATATATATATATATATATATATATATATATATATATATATATATATATATATATATATATACACACAGTGCCTTGCAAAAGTATTCAGACCCCTGACCAATTCTCTCATATTACCGAATTACAAATGGTATATTGATATTTTATTTTTAAACACTGAAACTCAGAATCAGTTATTGTAAGTGACATTGGATTTATGTTGGGGAAATATTTAAGAAAAATAAAAAACTGAAATATCTTGCTTGCATAAGTATTCAACCCCAGGACTATGGAAGCTCCCAGTTTGCACTGATGAAAGAAATTGCCCTAACGATGACACAATTACCTTACCTTTGGCCTCCACCTGTGAACCATTAAAGTTGCTGTCACATTTTCTGGATAAAAACCCCACTGATGAAGGATCATTGGTAAGGCTGTGAATCTGAAGGAAAATGAAGACCAAAGAGCATTCTGCAGAAGTTAGAGATAAAGTAATACAAATGCATAGATTAGGGTAAAGGGTACAAAATAATATTCAAGTGTTTGGATATCCCAGTGAGCACAGTTGGATCAATAATCAGGAAGTGGAAGCTGCATCACACCACCCAGGCACTGCCAAGAAAAGGCCATCCCTCAAAACTCAGTGCTCAAACAAGAAGGAGACTTGTGAGAGAAGCCACAGAGAGGCCAACAATCACTTTGAAGGAGCTACAGAGTTCAGTGGCTGGGAGTGGAGTAATGGTGCACCAGTCAACCATATCAAGAGCTCTGCATAACACTGGCCTGTATGGGAGGGTGGCAAGAAAGAAGCCATTACTCAAAAAGCACCATCTGAAAGCGCGTCTAGAGTTTGCCAGAAAGCATGAGAGTGACCCAGCTGCAATGTGGGAAAAGGTTTTGTGGTCAGATGAGACCAAGATAGAGCTTTTTGGCCAAAACTCAAAGCGCTATGTGTGGCGCAAACCTAACACTGCCCATGCCTCAAGACACACCATCCCTACCGTGAAGTATGGTGGTGGCAGCATCATGCTGTGTGGATGCTTCTCATTAGCAGGGACTGGGCATCTTGTTACAATTGAAGGAAGAATGGATGGAGCAAAATACAGGAAAATACTACGAGAATCTGCTTCCGTCCACTAAAAAACTGAAGCTTGGGAGGAAATTCACCTTTCAGCAGGACAATGATCCCAAGCACAAGGCCAAAGCAACATTGGAGTGCTCAAGAACAAAAAGGTGAATGTCCTACAGTGGCCCAGTCAAAGTCCTGATCTCAATCCCATTGAGAATAAGTGGCACTATTTGAAAATTGCGGTCCACGAGCATCGTCCAACCAACCTGAACAACCTGTAGCAAATCTGCCAAGAAGAATGGGCCAAAATCACTCCGACACTGTGTGCAAAGCTGTTACATGCTTACCCCAAAAGATTTAAAGCTGTTATTGCAGTGAAAGGTGGCTCTAACAAATGTTAATGTGTGGGGGTTGAATACTTATGCAAGCAAGATATTTCAGTTTTTTATTTTTCTTAAATATTTCCCAACATAAAATCAATGTCACCTTACATTAATTGATTTTGAGTTTAAGTGTTTTAAAATAAAATATCAGACAGAATGAAATTTCAATGTAGCTTTTGTAATTCAGTAATATCAGAGAATTGGTCAGGGGTCTGAATATTTTTGCAAGGCACTGTATATGTGTATGTGTGTGTGTATATATATATTGAAGGGACCGAAAAGGATATCAAAGCAACAAACACCCCCGCAGTTTGCAGCTTGTAACTTATCAGTGTGTAGCTAAAAAAAAAAAAAAAAAAAAAAAAAAAAAAAAAAGAGGAAAGGACAGAATGTTCCAGCACACAAATAGGTTGGGCCAGATGTCCAGGGCATAGGGAAGTTAAATAAGAATATGCAATGCTTACTTAATCATAAAAAAACAGTATTAACTAGTTTCTGAAATGGACATAACAAACGCACAGGGAGGGGACAATAGAGCCCCAAAGCCAGTGCTGATTGATTTAAACCAAGGGGTATAGCAATAATTAAGAGGCAGTGACTAATGAATTGTTTGCTGCGTGCTCGATTCTGATAGGGGTAAGGGATGCTATGTAGAAACTATATAACCCATGTACATGCTTTACCCTGGTAGAATACTCTAGTTACTGATGAAGTGACTGATGTTTTCCGGAGATCTCTGTTGTTGATGACCACTGCAGTAAAACTTTGATGCAAAGGTCGGTGCGATCGTTTGTCTTTGAGCAACTTTAGAGCTTCAGCAAATTAACCCTTCAAATTGGCGTAGTCTGCAGGATTCCAGGATGTTCGTTGTGTTCCTGTTGGCGTGTGGACTCGTGACAAGATGTCTGGCGTAAGCAACACCATATCATAGGAAAATATAACGGGTGAACTGGAATCCGAAACCTGTGGGTTGTGAAGTTGTATAAAGTGTGTAAAAAGTAGAAAAGGGCATTGAGTGTGTTCATGGGTGTAACTAGGTAGGAATGTTTGTATGAAAAGGCAGCATCACTACATAAGTTAATACGGTAAAACTGTTGAAAGCTTTAGTCACAGGGCGGCATCTCTGTGACACAGGATAAGTGAGTAAGCAGCAGAAGTAATGGAGAATATCCAAGAAGCATACTCGGACAGTATTGCTCAATAGGTGGGAGGTACCCACCTCTGGAATAAGTGAAATGGCCAGCTCCAAACCTCAGCTGGCAGTATGAGAGTACTTGACTGAGAAATGGGCTGAAAACAAAAAAAAAAGCATTAAAGAAGGGCTGGCAACCAGACAGCCCTGATCAAAAACAAACCAGGTGGTTTCAAGAACAAAGAAATGACAGACAAGAGTATGCTGCAGTAATCATACTGCGAAAGGCAGAGCATGACCTAGATGTAAAATCATGGGGGTAACAAAGGGAGAAGAAAAGCGATAAATAGATTGGGGTTATTTAGAGTGGAAAGCCAGAGAATGGCAGGTATAATAATATTTGGTTTCTAAAAATGCAGAATTAAATCAACGTTTTATTTTCAAGAGTCTGTATATTGATTGTTCAGTTGTTGAATTGAACAGGGTGATAGCATTTTGTTTGAGTATAAAACATTCAATCTACTAATTATTTGCATATATGCGATGTGTTTAGGTTGGTCACAATACATTTTTTACGGCGCTTCTAACAGGAGAGGTGATGATAACTAGATTAATGTGGTAACTGAGACATTAATAAATCATGTATAACGCAATGATAGTATAAGTCAGGGACTAAACCTGAAACAAAATAAGGGATCTAGACGAGAACATTAAAAATATTTTCGTGACAGATACTCGTGTGTGTGTTGTAAAGGATGGTTGTGTTTGTGGGCGCCCATGCTAGCAAACTGTATGGTTGTGAAGATTATACCATACACAAGACTATAGTCATATTTCAAGTAGCAACAGCTGAGCATAATGTGGAGTCTCAGAACTGGGTGTTACATATGTATGTAATATATGTTTGTCTGCTGGCTATTACATGTTCACCTATTTGTGAGTTAGGACGACCTGTTAATAGGAAAGACCTGTTACACAAACCGCCACGAAGTGGGGTGGATGAGGGTATTGGCATAAAACCCTAGTTAAAGTCCATGAGCGCACCAACAGTCAGTAAATTTAAGGTGCAAAGGAAAACGAACTATTAATAAAATCCACCAAGTAGAGTAACTTGTCATATTGGAAAATTATACTGGTAAGAAGTCAGTTTAGAAGGATAACTTTATTAATAAATTGCTTGGGTTAGATTGGTTTTGTTTAAGCAAAAGATAAGCAACATTTTAGAAAAGGCAGGTGTTTAACACTATGTGACTTTTACATAAGTATGAGTGGGAACACGTAAACTGTGTTCATGAAATAGCCGAGTGCAGCTCAGACTCATAGTTTGAGAACGGAAAGCTTTAGTTCAGGAATTGATATAAGAGAGTGGATTAAAATAAAATATAGATCACAACGGCGATGCAATAGGAGTGGAAGCTAGAAGTTTAGCTCAAAGAAGCAGTGCAAGATAAGATTCTGGGTGTGTTACCAGAGAGCAGGCAATATGCAGATAAGGTGCCTGGGCAGTTGTCCAGCAGCAGAGAAGTGTTAATAGTAGATGTTGAAGGCACAGCTCACAGCTGCAAAATCACACCAAGTTTTAGAATGAATACGATTTTAAGCAATGCTCTAATTGTGGGTGTATTGATACTTAAAAGTGATGTGTTGGAAAGTGTCAGTGGCTACAGGAAAGTCTGAAACGGCAGAAGAACCGCAAGGAGATTATAGTGAATACATAAGAATGTTGCGACAGCTGCAGGCGCAGATAGGGGAGTGACGTGCGCTGTTCTTGGTCGGAGTAAAGGGGGGAGGTAATGATGATGGGGATGTAAGAATGTTGACGCGGAGGTAGGAGGCCACCCGTGTAAAATGTTAGTTGATACTGGGGCTGGAATAACCATTACGGATCTGCCAATCCCGGTAACAAGAGTCGCAAATAGCATTTAGAACTGAACCCGTGGAATTTGTAATTGGCTCACAAAACGCGCAAGTCGAAATGTATCATGCTAAAACGCATGAGAAAAGCATTTTAGAGTTAGATGTAATGTACGTCTCATCTTTCCCTCTCACACTCCAGGACTTGACTGAGCAGTACCCAGAAGTGTGGGCTCTGCACAGCAATGGCTGCAGTAAGGCAGTGGGAGTGCTTATCACAATAGGAGACGCCCATCATCCACAACAGCAGTACCTGAAGCAGTGACAGCAGTAAAGGGCATTATTACTGATTTACTAATGCAAGGGATTGTAGTCGAGTGTAACTCCCCCACCAGCAGCCCAATTTGGCCAGTCCCTAAGGGTTCAAGGCCAACCCAAAGAAGGCTCAGCCCCTATAACAAGAGGTAATGTACTTGGGACATATTCTCAGCCATAACAGCAAGACTATGAGTCCAGATAGGAAACTGGCCCTCACCTTGATATACAAGCCTCGAACTGTTACTGAGTTAAGACAGTTTTTGGGTACCACTAACTATGCCAGGGAATACATATAGGACTATGCTGTAGCAGCAGGACCCATGTATTCGCTATTAAAAGACACGCCCGAGAAATATGAAGCTATTGAGTGGACTGAGGAAGCGGAGCAGGGGTTCAACGACCTGAAACAAAAGATCAGTGAGGCCCCTGCACTAGGCATACCCAGTCCAGATAGGGATTTTCATCTCCAAATTACAGAAAAAACACACACTATACATTGTGTACTGAGCCAAGAAGATGGCGGCCGTCTAAGACCGGTGGGGTACTATAGCCAAAAGAAAACTCCAACCGAGTACGGGTACCCCACCTGTAAGACCTACTTGGGGGCCGTATGTTGGGCCATTGACATTACTGAACATTTAGTGGGGTTCACCCCTTTGACAATACATACTAATCATACTAAAAGCCAAAAGGAGATCCTTGAAGATCCCACGTTAAAAGTGCAGTACGATGGGTAGAGTTGTACCCTGAGCGACAGTGGACTTTACTGGAAAATTATGAAAAACATGTTGACTTCGAGTACGGCAGTGGTTTCATATCCCCTATCACCCACAATCCTCTGGAATTGCGGAAAGGGCAATGGGTACACAAAACCCAGACAAAGCTCTACCAAAAACGATTGACACACAAGCCACCCCCACAAAAGGTGGCATGTCTAACCGCAGAAGCGGATGTCCTCCAAATTGACCCCTGCGGGGTACTTGCCCACTAGGGTTTCTCCGATGGCAGCTGGCCTTGATTTATATAGCGCGTATGATTACCTGTTGCCTCCAGGAAGTCAAAGCCTCATTTTGACAGATTTACAAATAAAAGTACCACCTGGGTGCTATGCCAAGGTTGCCCCTCGTTGCATAGGGGTCGGGGTCGTGGACGCAGACTATACCCGAAATGTAGGTATCTTGGTCCAAAATACTGGAACCGGACCCTTTGAAATCAGGCCCGGAGATCGGGTAGCACAGATTGTTTGTGAGCGCATTTGCTATCCATAGGTTAAGGAAGTTCCGGGCGTCCCCTCGACGGACAGAGGGTTCATCTGGAACAAATGTATAACCATAAAATGTTTTGTCTCGGCTCATTGGATCAATCCCTGGGGACAACATATGTGACCGGTGGGGAACACAGGTCGTTCCCCTATATTTAGGGGCAAGAACGCCCTTATCCCCTCGACCAAAACTGTAACGATGTCCCTACCCTCAGTCATATATAGTCTCCCACATGTGTACACTCCTACTGACCCATATGGGATATGGCAGCTAGGCATATACACCATGCACAAAAATACCACCAATCAAACATGCCTAGACCAAATCGCCAGAACCCACACCTGGTGTAACATAAGGACCACTACAGCCACAGGAAAGGGAACATGGCATCGATGGATCCATCGGATCCCCCTTTTTTCCCCCCTATGCCCCCAGACCTTCGCCCCCTCACCACATGGGCTCATAGAAATGGGGGAACCGTTGGGGCTCATTGAGGATGTGGTCTGGCATAGAGTCACAGTGCTTTGTAATTACTCGCTGAAACTGTTCCAGACCAACTGCTCCAGTTTCCCATCTCTAACTAAAATATTCCTAGATCAAATGAAGGATGCCCTACACGATAACAATGTGAATGCCCAATTCCAGAAACGGCAAAATGATGGGACAAACTGGTAGTGAGATCTCTCGGGGATTTAATTACCGCCATAATGTCAGATGTAAATATTACTCAGACTGAAGAAAGGTGTTGTAGAATGGGAACCCTCATGATGGCACACGTTAATCGCGCTATAACTGATCTGTTAAGCAATAGGCTCCCTATTTTGCACAGGTTATCTTTTAAAGAGTAAAAAAGGCGGCCTCGGGATTGAATGGGCAGCTGACATATGGGATGCTGTACTCGCCCACCCAACCCGAGACTCCAGACATACCTCTAATGTTACTTACCAAATTATGATCCCCTCCGGGACACCGATCCAACGCCAGGCGTTGCGCCGGGTACAAGCGTTGGGGATGCCAGAGGGAAACCATGTCTATACCTTGAATAATGTGGGATGGGTGGGTAATGGAAGCATACTTAGTAATGAATGTTGTATATGTACGTGTAATGCTCGAATGAACTTGACTAACCTATCAATGGGTACCCGCCTCTGTGCCACTAACACCAGCTACTGCTTATATGTAAATCATACTGTAACCTTAGGCAGCCATGTAATCCATCCCTTACCCCCTACCAGGACCAGCAGGCTCAAGCGTTCCTACACACAATAGACCACAGACCCTTATAAAATCACTGCAGCTTTAACTGAAATCCAGCACAAAGCGGTGCTGGCCGAGGTCCACGGCAATATGGCTACTGACTTCGCTAAGATCAGTCTGTCCCGGACATCAGGTAAGGACTGGGAGTTCGGCCAGGGCGGACCTGATTGGTTTGGGTGGTGGAACATCTCAGGTAGGATTGCTTCCCTAGGATCCCTCATATGCCTGCTGATCGTGCTCCTCTTGTTCTGGAGAATGAGGCGGAATATGCACACAATACAATGAGAAAGGAGACACCTGCAGGATCAATACACCCCCGAGACCTACAGCACCTGCCTACAACGCCGCCCTGAGCATCTAAAGAGCGGCGTCCCCGACAAGTGCTAGTAACCTCTGTCGTGGACTCAAGAGCCAGCTTCTGTGGTCTATCTGACCTATGGTCATGGACCATAAGGGGGGACTGAAGGGACCGAAAAGGATATCAAAGCAACAAACACCCCTGCAGTTTGCAGCTTGTAACTTATCAGTGCGCAGCTAGTAAAAAAAGGAGGAAAGGACAGAATGTTCCAGCACACAAATAGGTTGGGCCAGCTGTCTGGGGCATAGGGAAGTTAAATAAGAATATGCAATGCTTACTTAATCATAAAAAACCAGTATTAACTAGTTTCTGAAATGGACATAACAAACGCACAGGGAGGGGACAATAGAGCCCCAAAGCCAGTGCTGATTGATTTAAACCAAGGGGTATAGCAATAATTAAGAGGCAGTGACTAATGAATTGTTTGCTGCGTGCTCGGTTCTGATAGGGGTAAGGGATGCTATGTAGAAACTATATAACCCGTGTACATGCTTTACCCTGGTAGAATACTCTAGTTACTGATGAAGTGACTGATGTTCTCCGGAGATCTGGTGACCACTGCAATAAACCTGTGATGCAAAGATCGGTGTGATCGTTTGTCTTTGAGCAACTCAACTTGAGAGCTCGAAGTTCCAAATTTAATTATATATAATTATATATATATATATATTATATATAGATATATATATATATATTAGTAGATATATATATATATATATATATATATATATATATAAATTTTATGTTAGAAATAAAAAAACAATCTTTATCATCGATCTTGTGATGGAAGAAACAGGTGTTGGTGTTTTTGTGAAATTGCAATAATATGTATTTGTATTTATATTTTCAACATCTAGCTCATACCATACTACAGAAACATTAAATTAATTTGGCTATTAAAGATGACTCTGAGGAACACAAAAATGATTGAGATTGAGTTTAAAAAGGTGTGTGGTAATGGTGTGTGTCCGTGTGGTTATTTTTTTTGCCTGAAGAATCTCTACTCTTTTTCAAGCCTTTAAAACAAGATGATTTAGTGATATTTTTGTTTAGGTTAGTCGACTAATTCTGTATTTGCTGTGGAAACGTTCAAAGCAATGAAAGTTGTATTTGAAGTAGCTGAAACACATAGTTCAAATGAACTACTGTCCTAGACGTGTCTAATTTGTAAATTTAGATATCAGGGCTTCTTTCATTAACTGTTCTGCAGCAGGTAAGTCTAGTCATCACTCTGTAGAGAAAGCTGCTAAACTTACGATGAGGGTTCACTATTACAACCATGCAGGTAAATACATTTTAATGTATGCAGATTCAAATGAGAGACAAATGAATGTTGCATCACTATAGGAGCCACACCCCACCATGTTTATTTTAATTGCTCATGTACAGCAGTTCGTTTGTCTTGGGTTAAGATTTGCTCCTAAGTTAGTGAACTTCTCAGTTTTGCTGCAGAGTGTGTTTCATCTTGCCAACCACACACACTTCTTGTTAAATGTCTTTTGGTCTTGTAAACTTAATACAATTGTATTTATACATGTACTGAGTAACATAAAACAAAAAATAGAATATAGCAAGTCTAATTTCAATAAAACTGAACGTGCAATATCCATTCAAGGTTTATTTGAAATTGAACTTTGATACATTTTCCACTAGAGTATGCAACTGTATTGTACATTGAAAGTGTGTTAATGTCTGTCTGTGTTTGTTGTGTTTTGCAGGAAATCCTCTTCTCCTCCTCGCAGTGCTGCTGCTTATTAAATGAATGTTGTTCAGCTGAACAGGATTCTCTCCAGTGGTGTGCATCAGTGCAGGCACTATGATTTTTATTTTTATTTCACTGACAATTAAATTGTGTGCACCACTAACTACATACTGTATAAAGACTGTACAGCAGTAACAGATTTTGTAATCCTGTGAACTGTAAAATGTTCGTACAGCTTTGGCTTAAAAAAAGGCGTAAATTATATGTATATAAATAAATGTATATTGTATAAATTATTGGATTTTTATAGGAACACCTATTCTTGCAAGAGTTTGTAAATTGAATTGTATTCTTCTGTTAGCTCAATGTCCAATATGCATATACATCGCACTCCAACCTAACCCACTGTGCCGTAATTCATATCAAACAAACAGATCAAATGTGCCTTATTCTGTTTGTGAACTGGGGGGGTACAATCGCTGGCTAAGGGCATTGGAAATTTCCACTCAGGGATCTTGCATATTTAGCCTTTCCCTGAATCATCACTTTGCTTTTGTGGAATTTTTTTTTTCTCTGTACTGATTTAATAAAAATGGGTTTAAAAAAAAAAAAAAAGGCTGTATTGTTTAACCTGTACTGGCCAGTTTAGTTTCTGTCACGATGATTCTTTTAAATGAGTACTAATGGGTCAGTATGTGACAGATGATACTTGAGTTTTCGTCCTCCTGAAATCTACAGTGATGTTGTGTGCTGTGCTAGCCATCAAATATGAGAATTGTTGAATATCAACAATAGACTGGAAAAAAAACTTAACTAGCACTCAATTTTTGGTTGCAGAGAGATGTATCTGTCTTTGTACGTAGATCAATATTCCCTCAGTCGTTGTACATCCCCCCCCCAATATTAAGCGCATACATTTTATCATCTTTATAAGTATAAGGCATAAAAAAAAAAACATTAATAAGAAAATCGCAACTAGCAAAAGATTATTCAGAGGGTGGGCTCAAAGTCATTGACTGAATCCCTCATTGGGGACCTTAATCTACACCTCTTAAGGGTCTGTATATACAATAGTGATTCCATGTGGTTTCATATTCCAAATCTTTTATTCAGAGAACTGGGTGGTTAGGCGTTAATGCTTAATGGTGACTGTGATGTTTCAAGACTTCTCATAAAATGATCAGAGTATACAAACAGGCACCGCTATATTGAAAACTGGTCTTTTCTCAGTTTCACACCTCACAACTCAAGGATGTGGAATAATATAGACATCAAAATGAACAAGAAATCGGTGTTTAAAAATGAATGCTTTGCAAAAAAAAAAAGATATTTGGCAGAGATCTATCTTATAATGATGTTCTATACAAATTCAACCTCTTAATTACTAACAATGTAATAAAAGGATTAAAGTCATACCCAATGCTTTAATATTAGAGGAATCACTTCAGTATTATGAAGTTATTCCTCCTTACCCAACCTTATTGATTACTGGTTTACATTTTCTAAATATTAAATGTAATAACAAAAAGCTGCGTGATGTTATTTCTATGGTCATATTTAATGGTTTCAAATCAAACATTTAATGATAACAATATAATTAAAGAGAAAATGTAAAGAACAGATAGACGAGTCAAAAATTACAAACTAGCCTGTCCTCAGATGAGGAGAATGGCCGCTAATGGGTTAATTATACACATCGGAAGCGTGCTCTTTACGTAATTACGTAACCTTGCTTGTTGACGCAACTGTAGCGTTTACTGGAAGAAATGTAGCGGAGTATAAATATCTTCCTACGGTTGTGCTTTAGAAAACGCCCTTAACCCAATAAACCACAACAGCGACGAATGTAGTTTCTTTATAATAATTAACCGCACCGTGAGGAGGCTTACAAGACAGCGTGCTCTAGTGAATTGTTGTCTCCTTTCATTTTGTTCATTCACAGATAAGAAAAGAAGCGACTTAAAAGAAGTACAAAGGGCACTGTGTTTAATAAAGTCTGCATTTTCAAGGCAGAGCTACGACGACAGTCAGGCGAATCACCGAACCAAGGAGTACCGGTGGAGAACTCGGTTACGCAGTTTTCTTCTTGAACAATTTGAAGAGACTGGCTGGGCGGTTCCGCAGGAAGAAAAATGCCTGGACGTAATAATAATAATAATTCTGAGGATAACGTGTTTATGATTTCAATATGTCTGGGGCTGGCCTTGTTTATTGTCAGTGTGACTGGTAAGTCTTTATATATATATATATATATATATATATATATATATATATATATATATATATATACATACACACACACACATACATATATATATATATATATATATATATATATATATATATATATATATATATATATATTATATGATATAATAAAGGAAAAGGATATATCATGTGTATTCCATTACCGGTACGATATTAGGATATGGTACAGGACTGGTGCCAATCAAGGGCTTTTTAAAAGATTATCTTTCGTACAGTACAGGTTTAGGGTTATTTTGTGGTGCTCGTTAAAAATGGTGCACCCTGTACTGGTCTTGCCCAGGCGTGCGCAAATGATCAAGTCGGAAAACAAGGGAACACCCTAGCAAGTACCTACTGTAACTCTATTTAGAAATGTTTACTATTAATAACACTGGCCAGCGGATAACTAGATTTAACTGCTAGTTGGAAAAAAACAGCATGTTGGGCGGATTAAAATCGAATAGGTCGCTTAGTGAGTGAAGAGTATTAAAAAGAATACCAAATGTTATGGCCATATAGACAGGGGTGAAATACCGTTATCTGGCTACCAAGATAGGGCTAGGACGAACAGGGAAGTTAAACCAGCACCGATACAGGTAGCAGGTCTATTTCTATTCATACCTACGAATCAAGCCATTGATGTTATATTCGGATAATACACGTTTAATTTCTAAAGCAGCTATTAGCAAAGCAGCCCACTGGTGGAGTATTGCTAATATTTGAATGCGTTTGTAAAAAAGTAACGGTGGCCCGTACATTATGGGTGGAGTCATATTAGTTCCTTAGTGAAACTAGAAATGTACCACATCCGTAATGAGTCTAAATATCTGTTTTACAGAATACCAACCGTAGCATTAATTATTAATTACGGCAAAATATTTGAGTTAAGCACACCGTGTTGGAAAATATGAGATATTGTGAGTGTTGTTAAGAGCAACAATGATACTTTACTTTCATAAGGGCAGAATTTTAAACGTATTTGTTTTGGCAGGACATCAAAACAAAAACACAAAAACCCATATCCATAGGGTGTGGCAAAGAGAAATCGTTGTCGAAATAATATTGGTCCACATTATTCCTAAATAAAATAATGGTAATTATTGGTTTGTTAGCCCAGCTGTGCCACCCTATTTCACTGCTATTGAGAGAGTGCAATGAAAAGTGAAAGTTGTACAGTTTCAGTAGTCTGGATTTCTGCATCCTGTTATCATATTTGGTGCCAGATAATGGATTTCTTCAGTTCTGTGGATGCACAGTGCCAGTGTGTGTGCCACTGAAATCTGAATCGAGAGCCCCTTTCACCCTGGCACTCCGACCCGGGTTCTGGCTACCCGGGTCACAATGCCGCGTAGGGTGAAACCATGTACCCGCATTGACCCGGGTTGAGCGAGGAAAATGCATAACAGCCGTTCGTAAGCCGACGCAATGACAAACAACCACGCCTGCGTGAAGGTTTCACTTCCTTAAGGAACGTTTCTGTTGCTTGAGACACAGCATGAGCCACAGCATGCTAGTGTGAAAGGGGTTTAGGAGATGCAGGCTAAAGGAGGCGCCTGTCCATTCTTATTCATACATGGGTTTATCATGCTTGTGTTTCTACACGTACAGTACGTACCCTCAGGGTGAATGACACCGGAAGTGCAAGGCAGATAACAACTAAGATCCCTTGCATTGTTTATCACAGCAACTTCAAAGAAAAATAGACAAGTTGTAGTGGTGAAATCACTAAACTGGATTGCTTGCTCTTTTTAGGAGAATGTGACTACCCTCCAGATTATCCCAATGCCGTACTGAAAGAAGAACATCAAACTCAAGGGCCACCTGACTTTGTAGAGGGGTTTAAAATCACTTATACATGTCAGAGTGGGTATGTACCGAACGGTGGATCTCCAAAAATCACTTGTACCAGTTCACAGTGGTCACCTCTGACCTTGGTGTGTGAACGTAAGTATGAGTTTGGTATTTGTACTGTCTGCAAGAGGTGTTTGTTCTCTTAAACAATTCAATTTGTCTCAATGATATTATGTAAGTGGACATTTTTTTAATAAAATAAATCAGGAATTTGGTTTAGTCTAAGTATTTATAAGTATGGAGATACAGAACTAAGGTGCAGGTGTTGCTAAATACTAACAAAAATACACATTTGTGTGAAATGTAGGGAACAATTAAACTAATGTTTTTCAGAAGCTTATAGATAATGTTATTATTTTTTTTATCAGGGATGGAAACTTCCAATTGAAAGTGCACCGTCATGCTGTCGTGTAAAATACTCATTTCAGATTTTTATTGTATTCTTTCTTTCAGGCCGATCATGTGGAAATCCAGGAGAGATACTTAATGGATACTTTAATACTGATGAGGGTGTTCTTTTTGGAGCCAAGGCTTATGCTGTTTGTAATGAAGGGTGAGTATATTGTGGTTGATGCTCAGGATTGTTAAGGTTGGGGTAGTATGTGCATATAATCCAGTAATGAGATGTATTATTACTGTAATAATATTACTGTTCGTGTCCTGGGGAAGCAAGTCCCTGTCATCAGTGATACAGTGCAGGTGCCCATATGTGAATTAAAGTTTAAGATTTGCAAAATTGCAGTGGGCTCTATTTACTTACATTTCTGGAAGTAACAATGATTTAAAAGCTGGCAATAAATAACATAGTTGCAGCTAGAGTTGCGCTAAAAAAATATTTTTATATATAGTTTATATGTTTCTTTGTTTTAGATACCAGTTGGCAGGCAATGGTGTCAGAAACTGTCACGCTACTGGCTGGGACGGTGCCATTCCTATATGTGAAAGTAAGTAGGCTTGTGTGTTTTTATTTTCTTTTTTATATACATAATGTTATGTATAGAATATTGTATCAGGTGCTGTACAATGCAAGCTGATAGGCACTCCACGAGGGGTCAGAGTGGGTACTGTCTGCTCTCACATTGAGGGGGTGAAATCCAGCTTGTATTTAACACAACACCCACTTCAGTAGTTCTCTTAATGTAGAGTTAAGTAAGAATACTTTTAATGGTATTTTTTTTCCTGTATTGAAATTAACTTTATTCTTTATTCTTGAATAGTGTCCGTGCCATATACTGTAAATAAATAAAGCTGTGCATAGATTTAGTCTGCAGTTTGAGTGGAATTATCTTTCCCAGACCTGCATACAGGTTAGCAATGTTGAAAGAGTTCAGATGTATTTGCACAATGTTTGGTTGTAAGGTGCAGAATAAAATATTAGCACACCTTGCAGACATGGGATGCTTCTTTTAGACTTATCCTAACCAAGTGCAAGTGTGCAAATACCATGCATTATCTATCCATCTCTCTGCTTATTTATGGATTATGTGAAGCAATGTATTAAAGATGCATTTGATATGAACTGTTGTTTTAGCACAGATTTTGAATAGGCTGATATTTGGAATAAAGATTTTATTTATTTTTCTCTCTTAGGTGTAAAGTGTCCAAACCCTCCATCGATTGTAAATGGTGAAATCACAAACCCACCTCAGGGAACTGTCACGTTTGGCACGTCATTTACCTACACGTGTAGTAAAGGGGTTCTGGTGGGTAATAGGGAGCTTGTTTGCACCAAATATGGAAACTACAGTAGTGATCCTCCAACATGTAAAGGTATGTATTGCTTTGTTTGTTAGTTATGTAACTGTGTGATTTGAGGGATGTGACATTCTAGAAGGGGTAGATTGATCTCAGGTGGACCAGCGGCTGCCACCTCTTCTCACAAACATAAAACATCACTCCCCGCTAAAATATAATGAACTCTCTTATAAAAATTAAAGAACAAACCAAGAAAACCTCAGTTTGAAACAATGATTTCACTATACCAGACGTATTTGTAAGTTTGGTGAAATGTTTACAAATAAAATGCGTATGCAGATAATGGGTTGTTAATTAATTTCTTTGAAAATGTTGCTTTAATTTCAAACTATAGCAGGTTCAGCTTTAAGTATTTTCTAGCTCTGTGCTACAGCTATTTCACTGTAATCTGTTTGACCATTACTTGTTTGTTATTTCAGATCACAAAGGCTGCCCTTCTGTTCAAGTGGAAAATGCCGTTAAGACAGCTGGATTTGGACCAGTTTATAAATATAAGGATTCCATTACCTTTGCTTGTAATCCTGGGTATATTCTTAAAGGCACTGCCACTGTTAACTGTGGAGTAAATGAAACTTGGGAACCTCAACTTCCGACTTGTGAAAAAGGTAAGTACCATTCACGCTTTGAGATAAAACACTAACTTGAAATACAGTAAACATCATGCTGACCAGCAGACCTTCAAGAGAGCTCTTATTGTCTGTTTTTTCCTATTAAAGGTAATATAGGAATTATGTATTTATTGATAACATCTATGTTACATTATTTAAGTCAGTGTTAGCCTTGTATAAACCTGAATTAAATCAGTGAGTACTGTACACGTGGTGCTTGTCATAATTTTAAGAATGCCTTCCTGTAGATCTGTAATACTAGTTTTGACTTTGCTAAAATGTTCCTTTTTGATTAGGTTTTTTTTTTTAAATCTTCATTACAGGTAAGATAATTCTGATCTGAAAGACTGCATCAAAGAGATAAGCTAAAGCCCAATCCTTGTTTCACAGGCACAACATTTAACCCATAAGCTGTTCCACTGTTTGTTTTCAAACACATGCTCATGTGAAGTGCTTGGGTCTTGGTTTGAGGAACACTAATCAGAAGCACATTCAGTGTGACATTTAATATACAATATTAATGTATTGAACTTGCGTTTGAATGCTATTTATACAGTCAGACATCAACCTAATTGTTTTATTTATTATAGCTCCAACCACACCCACAACAACAACAACAACAACTACAACTACCACCACAGAAGTGCCTCCACCACCCTCTCCTGGTAATGTGTTTAACATTAGAAGCACATTCAGTGTGACGTTCAGTATATTAATGTATTCCATTTGAATGCTATTTAAACAGCAGTCCATCATCAATCAAATTGTTTTATTTCTTTTACTTTAGCTCCAACCACCACAACCACAGAAGTGCCTCCACCACCCTCTCCTGGTAATGTGTTTAATATTAACACCCCCTCGCTAAATCTGCTGTCACGCTTATCATCGCAGGCTGTACATTTAGAAATAGGAATTGTGCATGCAGCCAGGGATAAACAGTAATGTACGTACAGTACTTGAGGGTGACCTGAAACCTCATGCAGGCTTGGGTGCAGGACTTGTGTGAGTTGTATTATTAATATTAATGTCATTATTATTATTATTATTGTTATTATTATTATTATTATTAGTTAGCCATTTAGCAGATGCTTTTATCCAAAGCGACGTACAGAGACTAGGGGGTAAACTATGCGCCATCAGTAACTGTGGATGCCGAGTCACTTACAATAGGGCCTCGGTTTAACATCTCATCCCAGGGACATTATTATTATTATTATTGCTGATGATGTAAGGATTATTGCCCACACTGCCAAACAGGTAACACAGCAGTAGCGATAGTATGGATGTCGTTCAGAAAACAAAAGCCAGAGCACTTTTTGAATGAAAAGAGAAATTTGTTCTAGCAACACATGGGGACGTAGTGCACTATTTTTTGGAACCCCGCTGCTTACTGTTTTAACCTGACTAGTTAAATCTAGATGCTAAAAGCAATATTACAATCGTGTTTGTTCCACACATGCTGTTTTCTCTTCACACAGTTCACATAGTTAGCATTTGAACTCATGGTGTTTTTTTTTTTTTTTTTTTTCAGTAGGATGTGGTAAAACATGTGGTAAGGGGGGGGTGGGGATGGGGGGGGGGGGTGGGGGTGTAGATGGGGGGGGGGCAAAAGTTAATCTGGTAAATAAAGTTCTCTGAATCTGTGGGAAGCCACTGGACATGAGGAGACCAATTATAAAAATGACATCAAAATACTGAATTGAAAAATTAAAAAGGGTACTTTTTTATTTTAGTACAATTCTAAAGTAATACATTTATAATATGAATGTAAAGCACAGTGTTACAGTTCATAAATTTAAATAACTCCTTGACAAAGTTCAGGGGGCTAGGATAGGTGTCCCATCCTTCTCTCCTGGAGGCTTGGAGCCCTGAAACCTCTCCTTGCCTCAGAACGTCCATATCAGGACACGGGGCACCCTGTGCCAAGTCGGTCCTTACTTTCATCTGACAGACATTGCTCGTGTCAACTGAACTCCCCTCTTCTTCTGTTTATGCCTTTAACTGGATTGAAACTGGAAATTAGTATCCTTTTAAGTTGTATTAAATGATTTCAAATGTGAAAGTGAACTTCCCCCCAGATAATCATTTTCTGGCGAGGTGGTGTTAATTCACTAGCCTTTTGCTTTTAAAGACCTCGGCCAGACACGGAGCGATTGTATGTGTTTTGACTTTCGTAGTCCTGTAGTAGTGACTCAGTTCAGTACAATGTGAAACCATGGATGAGCAACAAAACATTTGTTGTGGAAAAGTTTTGCCATAATTTGTCTTTTATCATATTGAATTTAAGATTGTGAGCATTGTTCAATCCTGTCACTGATTGTTTTGTATGACTTGATAATCTTCTTGTTTTTTTTTTCTCTCTCGAAGGAATCATCCTTGGTGTACTTGTTTCTGTCATATTGGTGGTTATTGCTCTTCTGGTCTATTGCCTGTATTTCAGAAATACGAAAGGGTGAGACCAGACACTGTTTTATAATGTTGTCCGTAAACTTGCTTCTGCTGGCCTTTTGAGCTTGCATGCATAAGCCTTTGAACACTCTTACTGTACTCTGCCTAGAAGACTTCTTTATTTTCCTTTTTTAAGCAAGACAAAATGAATGAATAGTTCAGCCTTGATTACACCGTGTAACAATTTTTTTTTTTTTTTTTTTTTTGTTCCTGGGTAGTAAGTGTTATTTCCTAATTGCTTATGCCTCAAAAGTATAGAAAATGGCTATTATTCCCCACAAACTTTGCTTTTGTGACCAGGACAGTGATATTTTAAAATATCACTATTTCCAATGGGAAAACGGGCAAATGTGTGTTTTTTCGTTCACATAAAGTCAGAAAAAAACAACATATGAATCCAAATTAACATGTATTTATACTAAAGTAATACAAAAATGACTACAAAAGATTTAGAATTGAGTAGTTTTTCGAGAGTTACGATTATACTGTAAATTACCAACTAAGTTTCCTATGGGTATTTACTTTTGATTTTATTTTGAAATATCACTGTCCTGGTCACAAAAGCAAAGTCTGTGGGGAATAATAGCCATTTTCTGTACTTTTGAGGCATAAGCAATTAGGAAATAACACTTACTACCCAGGAACAAAAATTGTGTTACATAATGTTATTTCTAGTTTCTTTCCACTTTTGGGAGGTGTACGAGGAGATGCAGTTTTGTCTTGTCTATCAATTTCCTGTGTTCTTGCAGATTAATGTCATTGGGCTTCCATGGCTTTCTCACACAGTTTCGGGTCTGTTTTGATCATCTAACCAGCATCAGATACAAGCACTGCCATCGTTTTAATGTATATATTATTCCTGCTTTATTAACATTAAATATAACATTTCCACATCCCCAGTGTATTTTACAGATTTATATGGGTGTTTATATCTGCAGCTTGTACTAATATTCGTATTAACCCTCTCAACACTGATGTAGTGGTCTTGGAGAGATTACTACACCCAGCATGGCATACCCGGGGTATCTTCTGTATCCACTTCATGCCACTGTATTGTTGAGGGGTTATTCTTCATAGTTACTTTAGTGTTGAAAATAACTTACCTGGAGACTACTGGCCTGCTTTGTTTGTAATGTGCCCCACCCCCCCGAAACATTATCAATGTGTCTAGCAATGTAGACAAACAAGTGTCAGATTTATTTTGTAGAGGCAGATGGTAAACCAACAGTCATGTCTAGCTGTACATTATCTGTTTTTTGTATTTCATGTTATAGGATTAAGAGTCCGTTCGTTGGCGTAAAACATAGTGAACTGTATTAAGAATTGAATGAAGTAGATTTTGAGTTTCTTCAGTTGTAAGTTTTGTTTTGATTATTTTTGGAATTGGGTTTCCAGCATACCTTTGATGCATTATATTTTGTTTAATTGGATTTGAGGGTGTGTGGTCAGCTGTGGCATCATCTGCTATCTGCTGTACGCTGCAAATGAATGCTTGCTTTTTGCCAACGTCTAACTAAATGTTAACTTGTTAAATCAATATGCAATGTGTGTATTAAGTTTCCTGGTAAACAGCATCTGAATGCCAAGATGATTAATTCGCAATATATTTGACCTACTTTACAAATAAAACTAGACATCTATAATGTAGAAAAAACACACTTTAGTATTATTAAATGGTACCTGTGCAGATTAGATCCCAGGGAAGGTCTTTAATGTAAACCTAGCCACTACCCAAAGTGTTTCAATCTTGGAGCCAGATACAATGTTTTTAAATGGTTGTCCCAAACTAATTCAAAGTACGTGTTTGTTTACCTGTCTTTGAGCTTGTCTGGAGAATCCTAAATGTTGGGATGGAGCCATCGCCCTCATTCTGTTTAAATCCTGTGACAACAGCTCTGCCAGGGCCCTCTACTCTCTGTCCATAAACATGTAGGGGCAGTGGGGCTGGCAGAGTTGAAAGGTCATATTGGTGGGGCTTCCGTGGAAAATTCAAAATCTCTCACCTTTTTCTCTCTATTTTGGTAATACCTTTTTGAGTTATTTGTGTTTCTATGTAGTTTTCTTTTAAGAGGTATTCTCCTTCCAGATGCAAATAACCTTATTAATATTACAATCCATGAGTATATTTCAGTGTTTCTGTCTGAGTTCCAATTTGGCCTTGCATGACTACTGATATCGTGCAGCTTTCTTCAGCTGGGTTTTCACTGGAACGGGAAGTTTTTAGGGTGTGTTGAACTGCAAGCCTGCCTCATTTGGCCACCAACCCTTTTTTTTTTTTGTACAAGAGAAAGCACAGGAAACGAAATAAAAACCCTGACATTGCGTTACATAAATAATAAAAAAAATTAAAACCTGACTGCATATTTATTATACACATTTTTGTACAGAACCGTAGCATCAACAATTATCCTTGTGGTAGTCGATGAACAGAGCTAAAATTCCAGCACTTTAGGTTAGTGATATGAAAATGATCCAATCAAAATGTTTAGTGCAGTCCATTGTAAAAATACTGCTAGTAAATCTACAATAGGCTACTGTTCTCGCCCACATTTCCTACTGCATAATATTCTTAATAATAATAATAATAGTAATAATAATAATACCTCTCGCGTGTAGAATGTGGTTTTATATTTTGTTGTTGTTATTGGGGATCCAGTATACCGGGTTGTTAGATTGGCTTGATACAAAAAAAAATGAATTTGGTTTAAGAGATATTACTTCAGCTCTAGGTGCTTGCTCAAGCCTGGTGCTGTCGGTAGCCCATGGCAAAAATACTGGAGACCATTGGCACCAATTCCCAGATATGCAAATTTAAATACATTTTGGGGTACAAACAGCGTGACTTATTTGTGCTAGGCAGTACCCATGATAGATGCTACGTAAAGCTACTGTACAGTGAATTGCATCTTATTGAGAATTTGGAGTTTCTAAGCTGCATGGAAACCCAGCCATTCTCTCATTATTGAGTGGGATGAGGAAGGCTGTTCAGTGCCTGAGATTCTCTAGATAAACTGAAAGCCAGGTAAAGCAGATTTAGAGAAGAGAGACAACTCTGTATTGGAGCAACACAACCCAGAACCACTCGGATTACAAATTCCAGAGGTGTTGGTGTTTTTGTGAATTGGAATATGTATTTTATATTTCATCTTGTGCTTGTTGATCAGTTATCTTTTTGATTATTATTTTTTTTTTATTCTTGACTTATAAACATTTATTTTCAACATCTAGCTCATACCACACTGCAGAAGACAATAAGAGGTTTGCTATTAAAGATGAGCAACATACCATGAATTGCGCTTGAAAAGGTATCTGTCGATTATCCATCCACCCTTTTGTGATTGTCTTTTTGCTTACAGAATCGCTCTACTCATCTCTTCCTGCAAGCCTTTAGTTTGTGATTTGTTTTTTTTGTTGCTTAGGTTATTAAACTAATTATATTTGTTGTGGAAACTTTCAAAGCAGACACTTCCATCCAGGGATAGTCCATCATGAAAGTTGGTACAAATGTATTTGAAGCTGTAGCAGAAAGATATAGTTCAAAACGAACTACTGTCCCAGACGTGTCTAATTTGTAAATTTAGATATCGGGGCTTCTTTCATTAACTGTTCTGTAGCAGGTAAGTCTAGTCATCACTCTGTAGAGAAAGCTGCTAAACTTAGATGAGGGTTCACTATTACAACCATGCAGGTAAATGCAGATTCAAATGAGAGAAAAATGAATGTTGCATCACTATAGGAGCCACACCCCACCGTGTTTATTTTAATTGCTCATGTACAGCAGTTCGTTTGTCTTGGGTTAAGATTTGCTCCTAAGTTAGTGAACTTCTCAGTTTTGTTGCAGAGTGTGTTTCATCATCCCAACCACACACACTTCTTGTTAAATGTCTTTTGGTCTTGTAAACTTATTACAATTGTATTTATACATGTACTGAGTAACATAAAACAAAATAGAAATAGTGAGGATCCCAACTGGAAATGTACCAAGTTACCAAGTCGAATTTCAGAGAAACTGAGCATGCAGCATCCGTTCAAGGTTTATTTGAATTGCAGCTTGGGTACATCTTCCACTAGAGTATGTAACTGTATTGTACATTGAAAGTGTGTTAATGTCTGTTTGTGTTTGTTGTGTTTTGCAGGAAATCTTCTTCTCCTCACACTGATGCTGTTTATTAAATCGATGCTATAGGATTCTCACCAGTGGCTTGCATCAATACAGACACTATGATCTGATTGTTGAATATTTTTTCACTGCAAATTAAATTGTGTGCACCTCTGTTTCAGCAATAGGTAGGGGCTGAAGTTTGCAATAAATCGTTTAAGTAGCCTGTATTGCAATTGCGAGTGTTCGTTTTTTTAATGTAGGTAAGGGCTGCTGTCTCCTCTCTGCATCTGTGCGCTTTACAAGCAAGTTCCGGGTCAGTCCAACTTGATTTTAAAATATAGAACCAGAACATTGTGTCTCAGTTCGAACTTCAGTTATTCCACTTTAGACGTAATTATCTCTATGTGCTTTAAAAAAAAAAAAAAACAACAACAACCTTGCACCTGATCACCGTTTGAGCCCTAGGCAGTTGCCTAGATTGCCTATGAGTGAATCCGGCCGTGGCTGTGGTGAGGGGAAAAGCGATTGGGCATTCCAAATTGAGAGACAATATTATTAACATAATAATGGGACACACTAGAGGAAATATTTTGTAGCACTGAACTTCAGCAGCTGTGATTATTACTACTACTAGAACATGTGCATGCAGCAGATCTATGTCGAACAGAAAGATTTGCTTAGTAAGTTCAGTAGCTCTGCATTTAACTTTATACGGCAACATTGGTCAGTAGTAAAACCCTCCACCTTTTGTGAGCATAAAGACAATCAAGGAAAGTGAAATTTTATTATTAGTGTTGTGCGTCAATAATCTAAAACTGGTTCAGGTTACAAGAATCTCTGTCGCATTGGTTTAAAAAAAAAAAAAGAGTTTTTACTTGCAGACTCATCCACAGCACACATTAGGGAAAACACTCGTATTTCTGTTAGTTCCCTATTCACTTGAAAAGAATAATCACCACACGCAGTTGTCAGAGCGAGGAACTTGTCCAAGTCCATGTCTCAAGAGACCTTAGCGGGGGAACCAAAATCCTGAATTTTTTAATGTGCAAAAACAACGTCCTGGTCTTTTGGACAATAACAGTGACGGTTTGTCTCCTGTTGTTTTGTGCGGTTTCTCATGGTGACCCTTTGTAGTTGTTTTTATTTATTTATTTATTTTTTCCTTCGACACCGAAGACCCTTTATAGAGTTCTCAGAAAACTAGCTACTTATCAGGGAACTAAAATCCTTTAATTATTGATTTATTGATCATTTTAAGCCTGTTAGTTTAAGGCAGGCAAACACAGGCTGTTAGCCACGGTACTTGCTATATGGTTGGCATGAACAGTCTGTGCAAGACAAAACAATGTGTTGAAACACCATTTAACCAGAACTGCTAACATGTCTGTTTCACAGCAGTGGTAACCCAAAATGAAACTGTTACATTGGCACTTTCTCAGTATCAGGGCATATAATAGGTCTGTGTTAATATTTACATAAAGAAGATTGTGCAAGTCAGAGATTGTTTGTAGTCCTGCGAACTGGAAAATTTAGATTTAAAAATAAAATATATAAATATATATATATATATATAGAATCTATATAGATATCTATATATATAACATATATATTATAGATATAATCTATAAATTGTATATTTTTTAGATGTGTTTTAAATTTTTAGCATGCATGATAATTTGTAACCTCTAATCCACTGTAAGGGTTAGTGCACTGAATTCTAGCAGGGTTCTGTTGAATTTCTGCATTTCCGTTCTGTAGGTAACAGGACGCAATGTTGCAGAATAATGTGCATGGAAGAAGCTTGACTGGCTTAGTTTGGTGGAACACTTCCAGCTGGGTTTGCTCTTCCATGTTTTAAGGCTTTCACTCATAGCTTGTATTTAACGAAAACATCTTTCAGTGTCCATGTTATGGGCCTGATTATTCAAAACTTTGTAATTTACATTAATAATAAGTTTCAGATTATTTGTTATGGGGGGAAAAAGAAAATACGTAAAATAGCATAATTACACCAAAGTGCATCAGCAAAGTAAATATGTGTTTCTGTAATTTGCTGTAAGGGGTTAAATGTCCTTTAAAATATACTTACAAAGTTTTAAAAATCAGGCCCAAAAGTCACAGACACACAAAAATGGTATTCCGCTTGTTTTGCAAAAAGTTGTGGTAGCGAAATATGTGAATGTTTCAATGACAAGGTTCTTACAGAATTTAACGTACATAAAAAATAAATAAATAAATAAATAAAAAAGTGGAGCCCTGAGCCATAGACACGAGTCACAAGTTTTGATATGGAAAGAAGTTTTGGAGTTTTATAGGACGATTATTGAAGTATGTGACAAGAGTTTGTCAGTTGAATTGTATTATTCTGTTAGCTCAATATCCAATATCCCTGTACATCACAATCCAGCTTGATGCACTGTGCCATAATTCATATCAAACAAACCGATCAAATGTGCCTTATTCTGTTTGTGACCGGGGGGGGGAGTACAAACGCTGGCTATGGGCATTTTGAAATCTCCACTCAGATCTTGCATATTTAGCCTTTCACTGAATTGTCACTTTATTATTTTCTGTACTGCTTTTAATAAAAAAAAAATTTAAATATCAATTATTGAGTGATAGTGGGTCAATATGTCATGTGATCCTTGAGTTTTCGTCCTGACCAATGACAGGTGGTATTGAAATCTACTGTGATGTTTGCTGTGTTTAGCAATGGAATTGAGCCCAACCCTAGCTTTAAGTGGTATGCTGGCACAGACAGTGGAAAGTTTAAAAAAAAAGTCTTCCAGTTGCCAGGAAGTGCATAAAAACAGTAAGGAGGGCGTCGGTAAGCATAGCCGTGCCACTCCTATCTAGTACTCCGTGCAGAAGGATTTAGAAATCTTTAATAAAGAATTTCTAAAAGGATATGATAGAAAGATGTTCCAGGCAAATGTGCTCACCTTTAGTTAGCTGTGATCAGGTTTTGCTGTTATTTTCTCTAAACTGTGCTTTCTGAAATCCAACCTGCCATGAATCCTGTGACAGCAGGGTGTATGGTGGGTAGCAGGGCTAATGAAAATGACCAGAAAAATGGAAGAAATTCTCAGTGCTGTGGCAAGACTCCCATCCAGTGGATCTTTTGAGGCACTGCAGTGTGAAGATATCTTAAGAACATAAGAAAGTTTACAAACGAGAGGAGGCCATTCGGCCCACGTTGCTTGTTTGGTTGTTAGTAGCTTATTGATCCCAGAATCTCATCAAGCAGCTTCTTGAAGGATCCCAGGGTGTCAGCTTCAACAACATTACTGGGGAGTTGATTCCAGACCCTCACGATTCTCTGTGTAAAAAAAGTCCTATTTTCTATTCTGAATGCCCCTTTGTCTAATCTCCATTTGTGACCCCTGGTCCTTGTTTCTTTTTTTAGGTCGAAAAAGTCCCTTGGGGGTCAACATTGTCAATACCTTTTAGATTTTGAATCAGGTCACCGCGTAGTCGTCTTTGTTCAAGACTGAATAGATTCAATTCTTTTAGCCTGTCTTCATATGACATGCCTTTTAAGCCTAGAATAATTCTGGTCGCTCTTCTTTGCACTCTTTCTACAGCAGCAATATCCTTTTTGTAGTGAGGAGACCAGAACTGAACACAATATTCAAGATGAGGTCTTACTAATGCATTCTACAGTTTTAACATTACTTCCCTTGATTTAAATTCAACACTTTTCACAATATATCCAAGCATCTTGTTGGCCTTTTTTATAGCTTCCCCACATTGTCTAGATGAAGACATTTTTGAGTCAACAAAAACTCCTAGGTCTTTTTCACATGTCATTTGCCATGTGTCTGCCCAGTTCTGAATCTTGTCTAGATCATTTTGAATGACCTTTGCTGCTGCAACAATGTTTGCCACTTCTATTTTTGTGTCGTCTGCAAATGTAAGAAGTTTGCTTACTATACCAGAATCTAAATCATTAATGTAGATTAGGAATAGCAGAGGACCTAATGCTGATCCCTGGTTACCTCACTCCATTCTGAGGTTTCTCCTCTAATCAGTATTCTGTTTTCTACATGTGAACCATGCCCTAATCCATGTACGTGTTTTCTTGAATCCCAGCTGCGTTCAGTTTGAGAATTAATCTTTCATGCAGGACTTATATGGACTGCAGGACCATATCATATGTTTTGCAAGTTTTGCAATTATCCATTACACTATGTAACACAATTTTTGTTCCTGAGTAGTAAGTGTTATTTCCTAATTGCTTATGCCTCAAAAGTATAGAAAATGGCTATTATTCCCCACAAACTTTGCTTTTGTGACCAGGACAGTGATATTTCAAAATATCACTATTTCCAGTGAGAAAACGGGCGCTTTTGTGTCTTTTCATTCACATAGTCAGAAAAAAACAACATATGAATCCAAATTAACATGTATTTATACTAAAGTAATACAAAAATGACTACAAAAGATTTAGAAGTGAGTAGTTTTTCGAGATTTACGATCATACTGTAAATACCCATAGGAAACTTACTTGGTAAAACAGTGACTGGGAAACGAAACCATGTGCTTAACATAGATAATGTTAGTCAGGGTCCCCTGCTGTTCAGCAGCATTAGAAGCGCACTTCTGGCCAGGATCAACGACGGTCCTCAAGTCATGTTACACCAGCATTACGAAACCTTTCATGATGTTATACAAATGCATAAAAACGTTCCCCTGCGCAGATCATCCAAGGCAGGCTGTTTTAGCATGCCTATGAGACAGTGTAGGTCATGGCCAGAATTTGCTAAGGACTATTTATTGAATTTTGAGCAGTCTACATTTTTTTTTTTTTTTTTTAATATAATTTTTATTGAGCTTTTGACATACTGAACAATATCAAAAACACCTAAAAAATAACACATGAATCAGCTCAGCAACAACGAACTACATGCAATGCAATAGATTTGTTTGCAGGTTTTTATTTTTGTTTGTTTGTTTGTTGCTGCTTTACCTCCTACACTGTAACCGATTTCAAATGGTGCTAGAAACTGATGATGACTCTGAACACCAAAAGAAATCGGTCAACCTTGGGAAGAGGGCTCAGAGTAAAGTCCATGGGTGCTGTGGGGTGGGAGAGAGCATGCACAACATGAACAACATCATTATGTGCCGCATATATGGGGCTTCCAGTTATGTCTGCATTGCAAACTGTTTCTCAACCCAGAAAAGACTCAGGACTCTGCACTTACAAAGTTTTGAAACTGAAGCTTGGCAGCATAATAATTTTGATTAAATGATATTTCTGTCTTCCTCCATAAACTTTTAACTACATGTATGGAGTCCCGCCCTCACAATCACATTACCTTAGAAATTAATGTACCTTTGCCAGCTTTTTCAGATGTAAAAGTTCACTACAGAAATATCATGAATAAAGCATAGCTATGTAAGCAACATAAAGCCTAGAGATATGGCAAAACATGACATACTATGGTAAGTGCATAGTATAACCGTGCAAAAGGCATGGGAAAAGTTACTACAAAACTTACTACAAAACAACCTGGCTCTCCTGTATAAAGTGCAGGGCTTCTTGTGACAGCCCGCTCCCATGCATGAGTGTGCAGTTCATCTTCGTTCATCTCAGCCCCTCTCTCGTCAGGCTGACTGATGTTGCAGTTCATCTCAGTCTCCAGCGCTCCTCTCTCCTCAGGCTGATTGATGTTTTTCTTGCTCCAAGAACACTGATTTCAAATGGTGCTAGATTAAAAACATGAAGAACTCTAAGCCACCACCTGAAACCAGCTTCCAGGAGAAGACCAGCAACCTTTTCCCTTTAGTTTGCAAACCTTCAGCCCACTAATCCTCTTACGACAATTGCATCCAAAGATACTGCTGCAGCCGTGGCACACAGGTCAATAGGGGGCTCTCCGTTTTCAATCCGCACCTGTAATTAAACACCAAGAACAAGTACTGTTAATAGATTGCATTCTGGAACCTGCTCACACTGACTTCTTGGTAACTTGCCGTTCGGCTAAGTTTAATTAGGTAAATAGCATGTGCTGTGTATACACCAAGTATCAACCAGAAAGACATCAGCAGATCCTGAAGCCGCTGGTGCAAAAACAGGACAGAAAACTGCTGCACTAAACTAAATATGAATCGGTATGGCATAAAGAAGTTCTACTTTAGCCACAGGATTTGGTTTTAGGGCACAATGCAAGTCATTATTCCCATCCATGCTCTTCTTCGTGCACACAGCAGAAAACTAAATCTAAACCACTTCCATATGAAAATAAGCCATCTGGAGTTCTCTGAAAGAGCCACACAGGCTTATTAATGACACAGGTGTGGCTTTAAAGAACCTTTCCATCACAGCAATGAACCCTGGCAAGCTTGAGCACCAATGCTTTGTCACACTATCACAATGGGTCACAGCACAGCACCGCTCTCTTGTTCAAATAGAAATCTGGAGATATCTCTATAGCAGATGGAGGCTGGGCACGAACTAGCGACCCACACACCGCAAGCAAGTGTCTTAAACACAACACCAAGAGAGCCGGGCGCGTCTGCATTTGTGGTTTTGGAGTAACCTCATCTCATCTCACTGGCGGAGGGCAGAATTTGTAATGGCAGCACATCACACAACACATCTCCCCCCTCTCTCCATTAAGCCCATTTTACTTGGTCCCTTTGGCAATCTTAAAGCGCAGGTAACACCATGCAACTTTTCAAACGGTTTTCCAAGCAAAGTCCCTAAACTGAGATGGTTCAGACATTGCAGCTTGAACTATTCACAAGGGGAAAACTGCTTAAAAATCTGCAGCAAGCTGCTTCGTAAGGTTCCAGAAAAGCCAGAGTTCTTAATGGAGGAGTTCCATGGTGATAGCACATCCCCACCCCCATGCCCCGCCCCTGTCAGCGGCCACAGTTGCGTCTGGACTTCAAACTGCAAATAAACGTGTTTTTTTCTACACAATTATGTTTGTAGTTTTGCAGTTGTAACTACAAAGACTCACGGCAATACTAAAAGAAACTAGTTAAACACGTCTCAAGATGAAGTCTGAAGAATGAACTCATTGGATTGTACCAGTTTCTATTAATATGTCTATATTGCAGTGCAATTTTGTAATACTTTACCAGCAGAGTTAAAAAGATCAGACATCTTGGACTGAGAAAATACTGCTGCTGTGTTGCTGTCCAAAAAAATGGAGATGACTAATCTCTGGGATTTATTAAACTGATGGTCGCACTGAACTGTGGAGCTCCTTTGCTTCTGGCCCACCCCAAGTTCCAAAGAAAAGGCAGTGCTGCGCAGGGCAAACCATGCTGTACACAGAACAGTTTTCTAAAATCATTCTTTGCAGTTCAGTGTAAGATCTCCCAGGGAAGCCATTAGCTCATTGTTCGAACGTCACCCAATGACTGGCCTCCAGACCTCTGAACAACATTATTCCTGGCCATGGCCCTAAGCAGCCCACCCTCACCATAACAAAACTGGGAACTCTTTCAGACTCCTGCTTTTGTAACTTGCCGTCACTAAATAAATCAATCTTGGAGAAAGCAATCTTGATGCGCCAGTCAAGGGCGTAACTTCTAATCTAATTTGCAAAACACTGCTATTTTTAACCAATACAAAAAACATGCAATTTAGAGCACAGGCATAATTGCTAATATTTGCTGGAACTTCAACAGGGTGTGTGGCCGACAGAGAACATAACATTCTGTGATGCTTAATGCCGTAATGTAAATAGAAATATGGAATTTCAGTAAGATTTATACGGCAACTTTACAAGCTCCAAAAGCAGGGCTTGAGTTTCAAGATGGCAAACAAAGTGGCTGTACAGGTTTTCAGTGGGTACCCATTACTGATCTGCAAAAAAATAAAACAACATTATAGCTGAAAAACACTGCAGGGTTACTGACAAACATCTGGCTTGTGCCTTCATCAGTGTCAAGTTTCTTCACTTCTGAAGATGGATGGATTGGTTATGTGTTTCTGTCTGCTTCCCCTTCTTTACTACGGTTGTGTGTACTGTAACGAACCACAGAGAAGTACAGGAAAGCGTAGGAAAATCCGGTATCAACCCTCAGCTCAATAATGTCAACTCCAGTTCTCAAAGTTTTGAAAGTAAGCAGGTATAAACGACAGACGCACGTGTGTTCAGCAAGCTGGGCCTGGGAAGCTCTGTGCATCTGTGGAACAGTTTCCAATCTCATTGTCTGGGCATCACAGAGAACTCCCAATTCCTCTTTTCAGTGGTGCTGCCTGCAGTCGTTTAAACTACAATTATCAAAGGAATATTTGTATGCGTAATTGTTGATTAGCGTTCTTGTTGTTTTGTGCTCACTTGTTCAGCTTCCTGGACGATACAAGGACAACATGAAGGAGTGCTGGCAGGGAACACAAAGTCAGAGAACAGGAACACAGCGCCAATGAACTCTCTTTTAAGCAGATTAACAAAGTCAAATTCAGCTGTTTACATGATTCTTTATATGGTCAAACAAACAAACACATCATGCAGAAAAAAAACAGACTTTCCACATTCTATATATGTCTTCCCTGACGTATACAGCGATGATGCCCCTGCATGTTCGGAATTGTTGGGAATATGCTTAGCAAACTGACCCAAAAACTAGCAAATTCTATCTGTTATTTATGCAACTGCATAATCTATTTCCATCCTTAGATTTACCTACATTTGTGAGCATCTTGTTAAGAATCTTGTATAACAAGATTGTGTCAAAGATCCCAGAAGATCCCTTTTACTTGCACTTGCTGTCAACGTTCCAAATCCATTACAAAAATATACAGCATGGTTTTGAAACAGTACCTAGCACTGTGAAACACTGCGGTGGGCAAAGACAGTCGAAAGAGATCACCACGTGGCATCATAAAAAAAAAAAAAAAAAAAATTAAAATTAAACCGGAGAAGCACATTCCATTCTCAATAGCTTCTAACCAAAGCCACCTACTGATACATACCTGTCTGTTTTGTTCTTTAAGCCCTAAAACAATCACATGAGAAACAGCATTTATAGCAACACGAAACAGTAACCTGCGAGGGTTTTCCTTACTGTTCTCCAACTTTGGCTCTACAGCAGCACCGGGACTGTCCTTTGAGTTGTGTCAAGAATGGCGCAGCAAGAAAGCTGGGGTGTGTGATTGTGTGACTTTGTGTGTGTGTGTGTGCAGGTAGTTGCTAACTTGCAGAAAGCTGGCACTGTGCTTCCTCCCTCCCTACCCACAATCCCATTCTCCCTTTACTTGGCAGGTAAACATACCCACCCCAACCCCCACCCATTCTTGTTTCGATCCCAACTGTCCTTCTGTTTCAGCACAACAACAACATGGTTTGTTATCTGGAAGATTACAGAAAAAAATGAATAGAAAAGAAAAGAAAAGAAAAACAGCTTTTACTCCTGCCAAGGCAGATCACTGTGTTGTTGTTTTTTCGTTTCCTGGGAGGGGAGTGAAGACAGCGTACTTCCTGAGATTCAACAGACTGGACTGATTCAAGCCCCCCCCCCCCCCCCCCCCCCCAAAGAGTGAACCCCCCCCCCCCCCCCCCCCCCCCCCCCCCCCCCCCCCCCCCCCCCCCCAAGTTTAACTGTTTCATCCTGCTGCTCTCTGTTTAATGTTTATAAAAGATTGAAAGCGATGCTGGCCCTTTTTCTGTCTTCAAACTACAGCAAAACAACCTTACTCCACCACAGCCCTCCACAGTTTCACGGTTTCATACAGCCTGGAGTTCTTACATTTAAACATGGATCGTTCTCTAACGTTACCCTTTTCCTTTCAAACAAGCAATGCAAACTTTGCTCAAGCACAACATTAATGGTGATTTCTCTTTAAGTCTACGAATGCCTGATAAAAGCCAAAGGTTACTATGCTGAAAAGGGACAGACAGAAAGCCAGTGACGTCAAAACTGCAGTCTGATGCTGTATCATTTGGCGTTTAAAACAAACAAACAAAAAGAAAAAACCTTTGCGTTTTGATTAATTAAATGGGATCTATGGGAAAACGATTGCTGTCTTTAACTACAGCCTGGATCAGTTTCTTCAATTCAAAACCCTTTGGCGTCCTATTTTAAAACTAAAATAAAACAACATTTCCAAACGCTTATCTTTCGTTTGGAAGTGTGAGGGTGGAGTCTTTTCAGACAATCACTTTCTCATATCACCACCCCTTGAATGTCTGCAGAGGCTTCTGTCAGTGATCTGTTTAACCTTTATCACAATCCACACCCAGCATCCTCAGTTCTTCGCCTCCAGACCTGAAATAATAAAAACAGTAGAAAGTGCCTCTTTTCATCCATGCGATTTGGGACTTTTATCTTGTGCACTAAAGCAGTTTTATTATTGCCTGCAGCAGAAAAACAACTGTATTACTGACCTGCCCAATACTTTATACATGAGTCATGCCAAACTCTGGAATACACCGGAGGAGTGACAGCACAAGTCAGCCCTGTAAAATATCCTTAATGCTTGTGAAGACTGCTGGGAACAATAACATCAATACAGCATGACACTTGTATAGCGTCTTTCAAGATGTATATCTCCCCTATGGATGGCAGACAGACTGTCCTGTCTATAGCTAATGTATTGCATGGACTGAATCAGGCTAAACCAAGGCATGGCGTATTCCTCTCGAAACGTCCAAGTCTGAACAAAAAATAATAATTACAAAATACGGTTAGCCTCTCTGGAAATTGCTAAAAGCCTGCCACTAAAAAGAATGAAATAGACCTGCACGGATCAGACTATAAAAAGGGTTATTTTTAGAACTTGCCAAGTGATTTCTGAACACATTTACGCAATGAGTCTTTTCCAAAGTACAAATCTTCTCCTATTTCAAATGATCACTTCTGTTTTGCCCTGCTAAGTTTCGTTGTTAAAGAAATTAATTACAAAATCGAATCTCTCACCCTAATTAACAGTACCTACGAAGTTTGTTCTAAAATGAAACACAGTTCTCTAACATTACAATATAAAGGAGTGTGGTGATGAAAAAAGCATGCAATGTAAAACGTTGAAGCCTGTCTTCTGATTTATATTCCGATTCACTTCTCCAGGGTGCAGTGTGTTTCGACAGGGCCCTGCATATTTAATGTTTCCTCCCCATTCACGTAAACCTCCATTTATTCATCTGTCGAAACCTGCATGCTCAGCGTAGCCTTGTAATGCCGTTGCCATGGCAATACAGTGGTTGCTAATGATGATTAGGTGTTATTACATCGGGGCAAGAGGAAAAGCAATGGACCTGGCAGATGTGTCTTTAACTCCAGTCACCTCAGAACCACTTAAAATCTATGCGTGGGTGTTATAACATGTGATCCCCACTAGAGGCCAGCACTGAGAAAGCCCTGATGTTGTAACCCTTTGCAGTCAATTTATTCAGTGCTTGTCAGACGCGTCTGGTTCAATTTATTTTCACGCACACGGTTTAAAATATATTTTTTTCAGAGTAAAACAGGTTTAAAAGGCAGTGCATGGCAAACGGACATCAGTCCTGCATCTCCAGCCAGGCCCCTGCCCTTGTTCGCTGTATTTTTCACATACCTCTTTATAGGCATGCATACTGATAAATTCTCTCCTGAACATTCGTTCAAACTCCTAAATAACGCAATCCAAGTCATTATTTTATTACTATAATACTACATACTACATCTCAAAAAGCTCTGAATGTCTGACTTTCTTTGAGCGCTGGAATACGGAAGCAGCTATCTCCTTTGTTTGTGTCCGTGTTATCTCTGTGGTGCATGGGGCTACTGTATTGCTCAGTTACGCCATTTTCTTTTCGGCTTCATTCGGCTCCTATCGGTCTCACTCGGCCATTGAAAGGTTTTCTCTGCTTTTTCCGGAGAAAAAACAACTAGAGACCTGTGCTTTACATCTTTTTGATGATGTCAGACAGGGTCCGACATCAAACTGGAAAGGGAAAATTCTAATGTCGGACCTGGTCCGACACAGGACTTCAAAGGATTAAAAATGCGTGACTGGGGACTGGGGGCATATCTACCTGATCTTGCATTACCAGGACGTCGGGGTTTTTATAATAATAAACGTCAATACTGTTCCTTACTGGGGTTTCCTTGCGGTCTCTGTTTCTTTGCTTTGACAGTGTTTGAAGGATGTTTTTAGATATGAGGTTCAGCTGCGATAGCCGGAACAGAACTTGACTTTGCCAAAGCTTCCCGGACGAGTGCTTGTTATTCCTGGAGTCTATTAGTGTGCTTCGGATTATGTACTATAAGCACCGTCAGTAGCGAACGGTTGACAATATTATATCCCTGCCGTACAGTTGATAAGCATGCAATGGAACAATCGCTCTAGCAGCATGCAGGCTGTCAGTGTGTGTGATGCAAGATGTCCGTAAAAAAAGCATGTTGGGGCTTTTGAGTTTTTAGGAAATTGAATCATTAAAACAGACCCACCAGGAAGGAGAGCCGCAATCCAGTGATTATTAGCGAAGCCAACAGGCAGCACAGAGCACAGCAGCAGATGTGTTCATCCAGGAGATGGGTGGAGTGTCGCACCATCTGATGCACTGCCAAAAAGGGAAAAACACTGGCTGACGAGAGACTGCAAACGCAACGTAAGGATAATCCCAGAAATGCTGCAGACGCCAGGATACGCACATCACAGGGGGAGCTGAAGAGCACTTTTTAATATCTTAGACAAAGCAAACCAGACACTTGCAGACAAGCTAATTGTACCTCTTAACTTTTTTACTAAAAATACAGAAAGCTGTCCTTGCAAAGCTTTACTGTGTGACTCACTGTTCACTTACAGTGCACAAGCTACAGTAGGATAAGGACTTGAGCCCATATTCACATTTGTATATTTTCCCCTTTCACGTAGATTAAAAACAAAATAAACCCATAGGAAGAACCAAGCTTGATGTAAAGGTTAACAAACACTGTTAGTCACATACTACAGCATTATTACTAGTATCATTATTATTATTATTTTTTTTGTTCATCTAGAATTGCAAATACTGTGATTTCTTCTCTATTTATTGACATGCAGGCATCAACCAATAGTACAAGAGCTTTATATATGACAACATTCCCTGGGACCAATCACACGGCCACATCCACCTGCCTGCTTGTTTCTGGCCAATAAGACTGCAAAGCCTCCAGTCCCTGGTAACCTCCCAGTGCTAATGGGAGGTGAGCCCAGCCACTTAGCTGATGATGCAGCTCTAGGAAGTCTGTCACTTGTGAGCTGGCAGTTTGCCAACCTGGAGTCACCAACAGCAAGGTAAACAACAGTCCTGAGCCGGAGTCATGACATTTAGTCCCCTATGCTAGAAGCCACTCTCCTTCTCCTCCCTTTCGTCAGCAGCAAGGGGTGCCTCTCTTGCGCCCCCAAGTCCGGGACAGCCTGTCTGTCTCCCCCTCACCACTCCTAACAGAAAAATAAAGATCACTGCGTCACGGCTTCTGTTTCCACTGACTACGCAGCAACAAATCTCTAAGCTCCAACTCACTTAACCCTCAAAAGCAGCACCAGCATCAGTGGACACCGAGCTGGCTGTGATCAGAGGATCATAAAAACATACTAGGGGACAGAAAGGGGTTCTCTTGATAACACAGATTGAAAGGGCATCTGCTCCTGGGGGCTCCGGCCGTCAGAGGCAGACCCCCAATCAAGCCGTCCCGTGCGTCTTGATTGAGTTAAACCACTGAGGGGGAAAATAAGAACACAAGAAAACAACCCCCAAAAAAACAGCCCCCCCCCCCAATCGTTTCTTTAAAGGAAAACTGCGATTATTACTTACCGATATAACGCAGCGTTCCACCCACGGCAAAACGACATGCCGTCGGGACGAACCGGGATAGACACAAGGACGGGGCAAAGCATTCGTCTCACCGTCTTTGAGGTGAGAAAACTGAAAAGCAATAACTACATTAATAACAATAGTAATAATAGTACTAATACTGGCAACGCTAAGAACAACGCCGGCACTCTGCGTAACCCAGTTTGTTGTCGACGAATCCTCTCCCGACGCGTAGCGTTTCACAAACAGAATCTTCTAGAACGAACGTTCTCACGCTAACTTTTTCCTTTCTTGCCCCCACTCCCCCCCATATCAGTCGAAGTATAGAACATGACATCTACAGCATCCTCATCAGAACAAACCTACACCATTGTCCATGTGGCTACTACACATGCAGATAAGTCAAAGTAAAAAACAAAACAATACCCAAATTTATAAGAGGAAAAACAATCCCAACTCCGTCCGCTTTCAAATCGAACGGTCGAGGACTCCCATCTTCCAGTATCTCAGCTTCTGTTTTGGTCTTCGACGTGAAAAACTGACGTAGCAACTATTTCCAGATCTCTATTTACAAATCTCTCTCTACTTCTCTGCTTGCTGCTGCAGCAATGCTGTTCCTGCAGCTCCATAAACAGAGCCAGCTCTCTCTCTCTCTCTGTCACACACAAGCATAGGCACACACACACACACATGCACACACTCTCACACGATCTCCTCTCTCTCACTGTGACGCAGCACTTAATTCTCCAGCCTGCTCCCTGTGTTGCATATAGAGAACTGCAGCTTCTCGAAAGAGTCAGACAAGCTCAACGCAGGCAGACACACAGAGTGCTGCCAGAACCTTCCAGCCTCCCTCCCTCTCTGTTTCCCTTGTGCTTACTGAATTGACCGTGCTTTCGGAGTCACCTGACAACCTACTGCTTTTTAAAGACACACTGTCCCCTTCTGTGAAGTAAAGCCTTTGATACAGCTTGCTGTTTAACTGCCCTGTCACTTCTAGACACTCCTAGCTGATTGCCACACACGGGTCTTCAGCAGCTCCTATGTGAAGAGTCAAATTCCCTGTGGAAAAAAAAAAAAAAAAAACTGTTTCTCCATCCACCTAGGGATACATAGAAATAAGCTCTAAACAGCGTTTCTAAAAATCTCTTCCCTTTAATTACTGCTTACCCTCGATTCTACTTCATGCTTGGATTGGCCCCACCTAGTGACCAAAAGTTGTAAATACACTAATATTATCTGTTTCTCTCCAACATCAGTTTTTTTTTTTTTTTTTTTTTTTTGGGGGGGGGTTCAGCTTAGCACACAGTGCCTCCCGGTGGTATTATACAGCATAGGTATTATAATCAATTTTGATAAAATTAACATGTGTAGATGAGTAACCTGTTATTATTGAATTAACAAATTAAATATGTTATAAAAAGGTTCTACATCAGTAGGGATGCTGAAGTTTTAGTTTTTTGATTGGTCTTTGATGACAAGCTATAGAGAGCCACTTATTTTGACCTCAACATGTAAACGGACAGTAAAGAGACTTGTTTTCATTGCTCCAGGCCCTCGATATGTTCAGGACAGAACACTGGAAAGTTCCCATTCCAATCTAGTACTTTCAGTGCTGTTTTTTTTGGAATGCACGAGTAGCAAATTCCTTTCTAGAAAGCGCACAAAACCTTTTGTAAAAAAAATCCCACTTCTGTTCTTTATTCTCCAAATGACAGGAAATAAACTCTCTCTCCCTCAGCCAGAAATTCCAAAGAGCGGAACACTTGGAAGCCTTCCTGAAGCCAGGCACAAGCAAAAGCGACCTAAATACTGAAAAAAAAGAAAATGTAGGTTCACAGCACTTTCTTTCTACCTCTCTGACCTCAAGACCACGGCACTCATGATATAAATAAAAACAAGAGTAGGCAGGCTTGGAAATGACTAATTACCACTGTCTGGGATTAACCAGCGAGTTATTGGGTACACTTTGCGTTTATTTGAAGAGCTAAATCCATACACAAAGCCTCCAGCCTGTGTGCCCTGCGATTCCTGCTACTCACTCACGTCTGAATACAAGCTTGTAAAATGCTGTGTAAGGTTCCCTACTCTAATGTAGAGGACGCTATTACACTACGGGTGGACAAAGCTGGCTCTTCCACTCCTGGTCTTCGTTCCAACCCTGTTTCAAACTGTTTAAGTGAACCAATTAAACCTCACCTGGTGTGGAGTGGAATGGCCCTCCAGGACTGTGATTGGACACCCCTGTATTAGACTGATCTGAACTGCCGTTTCTATTAGTTGTTTACATACGCATTTAGGAACTACTGTGCTCAATGAAAGCATTGTGTTTTAATGCTATTTTATTAACTGAACACGTTTACTTTAACATACAGGAGTAGCTCCAGAATTGTTGGAAGCAATTACTGTAAACTTTGGGGTTTCAGTGTTCCGGAAGAGTGCTGGGTTCTGCTTTACTGTTTTTTAAGATCTCAACACACTGACTATGGGATGTATATGAGGTAGAGGCTCCTGGGGTCCTTACAGAGGCTGCTGTTTTAAGATAACGTTGGGGACAAGCTGCAGCAGTTCGACGCACACTTGGCAGTTTTGGTTTGTTTTGCACGATGCGTGATTCTGTTTGCTTTTTATACATCTCCTCGCTGTGGCCTTGAAGCCAATGCTGAGAGAGGGGAGGGCCCCATCGCACACACACTGCGCTGTAACTTGGTTTCCTAGCAACAACATTTTATTATCAAGGAGCTCTACCCAAGATGATGCTCTCAAGTCTCCAGGTTCAGGGAAACTCCTTTGTGTAAGCGCTAAACACTTTGGGGGCGAAAAACAAAGAAACATTGGATTAAACTGTGACTTTCAAACAAAGAATAACAGCTGGCTAATGCGATGGCACCCCACAAGAGACATCAGGAGACAGATTAAGAAAGAGCAGTCCAGGAATGCATTGACTGAACCAGGGGTCCCAGGGTGCACTAGCAAATGCAGCTCACGCCCTCTTTACTGGAGTTAAACAGACTCCAGTGCCAACACAGGGTCTTCCGCAAGTGGTGCTTTGGATCTGCCTGCAGAAGCACTCGCAGGATCAGGTGTGCTGGAGGAGGGGAGGGCCGTGCCACACATGCACACAGACACTCTTAAGCCTCTTACAGATTCCACTTCCCGATGTAATCAATGGGAGCGAACATTCGCTGAGATGAAAATAAATGTAAGTTTGTTTCACTCCGGCCAGAAATCACAGCAAGTTTTCAATGACTAGTTACATTTTTACTCCTCCCATGATCATTGTGTAGTCTTTTTTTTTTTCAATAAGAAGTTTAATAGATAAAATTTGCTACTGCTTATGGGGTAAAAATGATACTAATCAGTCACGTTAGTAAGATACGAAGCTGCATATGGCATTGAAGGTAGGCAAGACTTTCTCTGCATGTAAACACCAGGCACATATAGTTTACTGTGACACTTTCAAGGCTGCATTGGCCTTACATTTTACAAGCCAACATGAATAAAATATACTCTCAGAAAAAACCATTTCTCAAATGTAATAATAATAATAATAATAATAATAATAATAATATGGTAGTTCTAGAAGCGGGAGATGTAAATCAAGCACATTTAACGAGCTATTCTGGAAGCACAAGGATCTCTCTGGATAATAAGCTGCAACAGCTCCCTCGCAGGCTGTTTGTCTGTCGTGGACAGTAGCTCAGAATGTATGCAAGGGGGCGTCTACAGAAACACTGCAATCAAGCAATGCAAAACCATGCAACCCAGATCTGAACGGCGCCTGCTTCAGCATTGCAGCTTGAATACAATGAACAAGGTCAATGAGCACAACAGACAGAGAGTCAGGGTCTGCTGTTATTCATCGTGAAATACAAAATGAATAAACTGCTCATGAAACTGCTGGCTTGCTGAATGAGTGTGCAGAAACTGCACCTGTCTGAGCTTGCAGTTAGCAACATGAAAACGGAGTCAAAGCTTCTTAGAAGCAAGAAGAAGAATTTGGTTAAGGTATTTTATAATGCTCATAGCGTCTCATAAAACTACAGAATTGCACGCATGGAACCAGCCCACTGTCAGAAGGCCTGGCTGTTTAGAAGTGTGATGCCTGCTGTTTAAATTATCAGCTCATTATAAATGTATACATCTGTTCCTCTTATTTTCGTTTCCATTTTGTTTCCTAAGCTGATGTCATTTTAAATTTTATTTTTAAACTTGCAGAACATCTCTGTTTGGTTACACAGTGATGCAGTGACAAGCAAGTTTCACTGGGGAGGGAGGGTAAGCTAAACTAGCTGTAAACACTGGAACTGCTTTGCGTTCGAATGCACACACTAACCTACTGAGGAATGTCGTGTGCATCGCTGTTTTAGAGTAAACTGTAATGGTGGTACTCTGTACATTTAAATTCAGCACAACTGAGACCAAAGCTCTAGTTGTTATTATTATTATTATTCTCCTCCATCATGGGTCTTCTCAAATAAGACATCACAACAACATTACTATAGTGACATCTGCTGGGTGAAGCAGGTACTGCTTTTGCAGTTCAGTCGGCATCAGCTTAATAATGAAGGCTTTCAGCAGACTGAAGACATCCTTCTTAGACCGACCCATTAGAAAAGTATACAGCTGAAACTGCTACTGGTGCAAACTCGTATTTGAAAGAGGGCAGTCAAGGGGTGATGCGCTTTCACACATGACCCAGCTAAAGACAGAGGGGGTATTTAAAGAGGGAGGGGTATTTAAAGACAGAGGGGTAGTTAAAAGATGGGAGGGATATTTAAAAGAGGAGAGGTATTTAAAAGAGGGAGGGGGGTTTGAAAGACGGATGGGGTATTTAAAAGACGGAGGGGGGGGGGTTAAAAGACGGGTATTTAAAAGTCTAGGACCCCTTTTCATTTCTTCTAGTAGCTAGTGTGTATTTTTCATAAAGGGTTAAAAATAAAAGTAAGAAATCCATAACTGCAGTTTAAATAAGTACTCCTTGAGAGACATAATAACAATGTAATAATCTCACATTTAAGAGTCCCTAAACAGAACTTATAAAAGTTTAATACAAATACGTACGCGATATTGTTTTTGGCCAATTAATGCTCTGTTTTCATGGTAACCGATAGTAACCTCTCTAACTGCGTAGTATATATATAGTATATATATATATATATATATATATATATATATATATATATATATATATATATATATATTCTGCGTAACAAACGCACGCTGCCTGCAGCTGCCCCGAGTGCAGTAACAGCATGTCTAGAGCGTGGACGCAGCGTGGACTCAGCGTGGACTCAGCGTGGACGCGCACTCCCCTGCACCGCCTGTGTTTACGCGTCTCAGCCACCCCGCACTGTCACTGCTGACCAATTCCCACTAATATTATTTCATCAACACTTCGGCCAGCTTCTAAACAGTACTTTCATTTTCTTCTTTAAAAAAAAAAATAAAAAATACACGTAGGTAATAATTAAAACCAAGCAAACTGGCATGGACCAGATCTTTCTAGTTCAATCAAACCCGTATCCCGGATCCCCAAACAAACGCCCCCAAACACACCTCGCCTGGAACTTGTATTTAAAGGTTTTTTTTTTTTTTTTTAAACAAGCGTGCGAGTTCTGCACCGACTGTGTGAACATTTGTTAACATTCAAACAAACACGTAATTTAATTCAATAAATACGATGTCTTATTTGAATCACGGTATTACATAACAGGAACGACGTACCCTGCATAACATTACCGTTGGGTAAAAAAAAAAACAACTCCCCAAAATACCCCAGTAACACGCTCACCTTGAACCCCAGCGAGGCTGTCGTGCGGTGCGGCGCCTTGCAGCTCCCTCGCCCAGCCAGACTGTCTCTTCTTCTCGCAGCTTCTCTCGAATTCCAGCACTTTTTTTTAATGAATTATTCTTACCGAGTTTCCACACCGTAGCATTCTAACCCCGCCCCTGCCGCAGCCCCCGCCTGCCGATTGGCCGGCACAGCAGCTCGTTATTATTTTGACGTCATTATCACATGCGGTTGACGCATGTTTACAAACATTGGAAAAAATCACGTGCCGCTGGGAACGATTTTACCGTAAAGTACCTAATATTCATCTCGTCGTGTTGAATTGAAAACATCGGGATCCCCCGCCCCCTCCCTCCCCCAAGAGCAGAACGAAATATCTTGAAAAATAAGTGTGATTGGTTAATAGACGTTTCTAATATTTCTAATAAAGATTTGTGTTATTTTCAATAAATGATGACTAGAACAGTACCCGTAAATCTCATAACGCATAACAGCCTTCCAGGCGTCATGTCACTGCGTTTGAAATCGATAAAACACCGAGCAACGTGTCTATAAATTAAATGAGACTAGATACACAACGAACCATGTTTTATTTTTTAAAAAAAAACGAAAGGTTTTTATATAAGATTTGAGGTGTTTCGTATCTCGACCAAAACCCAGTCAATTCTGCCTATACAGGATATTTGAAAGATGGGACAGCTAATCTTTATTTACGTAAAATCGTCATGCGATTTGTCCTTGCATATTTCACAACACGTTATACGCTTGCTATTATATTTAACTTGATGTATTCTAAGTTTTGGCAAAGCATGCTATTTTTGACTTGGGCTGGAAACTGCCATACATTTAATAGCATGTTCATCTGCAGTCTGAACACTGCAGAACTGAACGAATCTTTACGGAAATTGCCGACAGCGGCGATGCAGCAGGCTCTGCTCAGCATATCAGTAAATGCAATTTAAAGCACGGGCGTCATTTACTGTGAATCACTGTGTTATTGCACTTGGTGTTCATAGTTCTTAAAGCTACAGTGTCACGCAGTCCTGTTTCCACCAAGACGATGGCTCTTCGGAGTCTGCTTTATAATGCATTCTTTCGTTTTACCAATGGGAAAACAAAAAAGATCAATATTGAATCAATACGGGAGTAAGCAAATCGAGGAAATAGCATGTACACAATACAAAGGCTTGGCTTGGATACTGCTCTTACAATAGAAGGACCGAAGCCTTACTCAGTGCTAACCCACTACGTCATTCCTTAAAAAAACAAACAAAAAAAAACCCAGCTCCTGTGTATTTTTGCTATCCAGGACATATGGTCGTGTATTCCACTGTGCCAGAGGTGGCTCATTTTGGGAAGATTTGGTGGTGGTTTGTTATTTGCACCCTGTAAGATTATCCCACACATTGACAATTTAACTGTACAGTTTTTGCATATAATCATACACATATCATAGGCATATAATCATACGATCCTCATTGCAGTTCCTCCACAAACCTTTAATGATCCTATAATATTACTTCAGCTCCCCTTGGCCCTTATTCCATATAGCTAAGGGGCTTCTCCTTAGCTCATCTGGGCTCCCTGTTTGGTCCTGTTTCTCACAGCTTTGAAACAGTGCTTATGTAAAGGCGTGTATCTTCTGATGGCTTCCAATCAGGAACACACATCTCAGAATAGCTAACAATAGACCTGGTACTCTCCAGGCAGGTGTGCGTTATATAAAGTGCTGTTATTGCAGTGTGAGATTGTCTGAAGATTGTTTTTTTACATGGCGTGCGTGGGCAGCCAGTTCAAGGCCTCTGCTGGGGTGATTGCACTGCTTAGAATTCAAGAGCTTTAGTCTCAGGTCTGCTTTAGAAAACAGTGCTTGTAGAAACACAGAGTAGCCAACAGACATGCTCTTATGATTATTGAGCCCATAGGAGGGACCTGGGGGCAAAGAATTGTAACATTTCTAAAGCAAGTAAGTTAGATGACTTAGTCTTGAGTGTTTAAGTGTAAATGTTCCTTAGTTTTTATTGTGCACACATCTAACAAATGCAACCAGCAACCGTATGAATACATCCCATTACTCATTTGACGTGTTTTCCTATTTCAAAAGCTTTTTGTATGAATTGATTTCTCTCTGCACCCACCCACGTCCATTGCACACATAGCGAGTGAGTGAAAATGCTCAGTCCAGTGCTGGGCTATATTCAAGCTCATTGTAACTGTCAATAAGCTTATGCTTGTAATATAAAGCATAAGGAAGGGTGTTTGTCCCCCTCAGCCCAGCTATGACTTTACCTGTATTGGTCACATATTAAAATTATTACATTCACCCTTTATCTGGGGAAACTGCTAATTCACTCATTTATTGCAGTCTGGCAAATCATAGCAGTGATGAACGCTTCATACAAAACCTTTGCTGTGTTGAAATTGAGTCAGACTCCATGTCTGTTCTTTGTTTTATCTCTCATGTTTCAACCAGCGGCTGGTTTCACTAAGCAGTGCTAGGTAACAATCTGCTAAATCCATTTCACTTTCATAGAAAAATCCTTTATCCTGTAATCATAGAGACTTGCTGAGTGGATTTCTAATGTTATTTATGTTCTAAGTATTGTTTTTTGAAACAGGTAAAAATAAAAGATCTTGCTAGCTAGTAGCTTGTTAAATGTGGTTTGCGAAACTGCCTGTTATATGAGGCACCCACCGATGCTAAAAAATATTATATACATCTCACACTTAATGATTATTAAGGATAACACAGATTTATCAGTCTTAAGAAAATTTCCATGCACATTAAAGCCTGAAGTTAGCAATATTAATCAGCAGGGGGTGACAAAAGCACTGGATACACACTATCACAAGATATCATTGTAAAAGCACTGGATACACACTATCACAAGAGATCCTTGTAAAAGCACTGGATACAAACTATCACAAGAGATCCTTGTAAAAGCACTGGATACAAACTATCACAAGAGATCCTTGTAAAAGCACTGGATACACACTATCACAAGATATCATTGTAAAAGCACTGCACACACTATCACAAGAGATCCTTGTAAAACCACTGGATGCACACTATCACAAGAGATCCTTGTAAAAGCACTGGATACAAACTATCACAAGAGATCCTTGTAAAAGCACTGGATACAAACTATCACAAGAGATCCTTGTAAAAGCACTGGATACAAACTATCACAAGAGATCCTTGTAAAAGCACTGGATACAAACTATCACAAGAGATCCTTGTAAAAGCACTGGATACAAACTATCACAAGAGATCCTTGTAAAAGCACTGGATACAAACTATCACAAGAGATCCTTGTAAAAGTACTGATACACACTGTCACAAGAGATCCTTGTAAAAGCACTGATACACACTATCACAAGAGATCCTTGTAAAAGCACTGGATACAAACTATCACAAGAGATCCTTGTAAAAGCACTGATACACACTATCACAAGAGATCCTTGTAAAAGCACTGGATACACACTATCACAAGATATCATTGTAAAAGCACTGCACACACTATCACAAGAGATCCTTGTAAAACCACTGGATACACACTATCACAAGAGATCCTTGTAAAAGCACTGGATACAAACTATCACAAGAGATCCTTGTAAAAGCACTGGATACAAACTATCACAAGAGATCCTTGTAAAAGCACTGGATACAAACTATCACAAGAGATCCTTGTAAAAGCACTGGATACAAACTATCACAAGAGATCCTTGTAAAAGCACTGGATACAAACTATCACAAGAGATCCTTGTAAAAGCACTGATACACACTGTCACAAGAGATCCTTGTAAAAGCACTGGATACACACTATCACAAGAGATCCTTGTAAAAGCACTGGATACAAACTATCACAAGAGATCCTTGTAAAAGCACTGATACACACTATCACAAGAGATCCTTGTAAAAGCACTGCACACACTGTCACAAGAGATCCTTGTAAAAGCTCCACTGCAGCTGCTGGGGTCTTTCAGTGGATCCCAATTACTGACCCCAATGAGATATTAAATTAGGACCAAGCTTGATATTTTACTTAATTTTAAAGATAAAAATACACCTTGCTCTGAAGATATTTTAGACACTCTAAATACTGCAAGTGAAGAATAGAGTCGGGGAAAAAAAGGCTGGAGGGAAGTATGTGCGGGGTGGACTGTGTTATTTACTTTTAATTACGGACGGAGGCCTTACTAACTTTGCTCTTTTCTATTTTTATTCCTTTTTGTTTCATTTTTGGATTGAGCAGATCACGAAGAGGATTAAGAGGCTTCCGTTCCTTTATTTTTGATTACTATTATTATTTTTTACATGTAAATCGCTGTCTGGAAAATCCATTTTTACTCACACGCCTCACACGTGGTGTCATTGTGGAAGATGGATCCAGCTACAGTCTTGACGATGTTTAGGGAGCAGGAGGAGAAGCGAGAGGAGGGGGAAGCACGGCTCCAGGAACAGCTCGCCCAGTTCTTTGGTCAGCTGGTAGAGAAAATCTCGACACCAGCGGCGGAAACAGCAGTTGCCCGGATGTTTTCTTCACAACCAAAGTTACAGAAGATGACTCCGGAAGATGTTCCTGAGGCGTTCTTGGTCACCTTTGAGAGAGTGGCAGAAGCAGCAGGGTGGCCCAAGGAACACTGGGCCATGAAATTGGCACCCTGTTTGACAGGAGAAGCGCAAGCAGCGTACAGAGCCTTGATGGCCTCGGAGGCCGCAGATTATACAATAGTAAAAGAAGCCATTCTCTCACGCCTCGGGATCACGGAAGAAACATACCGGCGCCGTTTCCGGGAATACCAGCTGTCCAAGGGGGTGCGGCCCCGGGTTGCAGGACAGTATCTCCTGGATCAGTGCACCCGGTGGCTGCAACCGGAAGAACACACACCCCAAGAACTGGTGCAGAAGATCGCCATAGAGCAGCTCACATCCATACTACCGCCAGGAAATCGGGAGTGGGTTAAAAGGAATCAACCTACCACTCTCGAGAAGGCCATCATCCTGGCGGAGGCATATGAGGATGCGAATGAAGGCGCCGCCTCTGACCCCACTCCTGCGCCTAAACTAACCAGGACCAACCCATCAGTGAAGCCCAGAGGAGGTAACCAGACCTTCAGACCATGGAGGTCGAGGTTAGCCCCATCTTGGGCGAGAGAAAAACACCCTAACCTGTTGGTCACTGACTCACAGGACAAGCAAACTCCGTTGGTGCCTTCTACCCCAGTTTGTTACCGATGCAATGAGCCCGGAGATATAGCCAGGGACTGTCCGATGACGTAGGTAGACCTGACAAGAAGATCCTGGTCAGCAGTAACAGATAAGAACACTGGGGAATGTCGGGAGGGCCCTTATCAATTAAGAGTACAGTTCGGGGATAAGAGTACTAATGCATTTGCAGACTCTGGGTGTGCACAAACATTGATTCGACAAGCTCTTTTGGAGGGGGTAACCTGGGAGCCACAGGGTAAAGTGGCTATCTCATGTATCCATGGAGAAACTCGGGTTTATCCCACCACTAAAGTTAGACTTACTGTTGATGGTTACTCAGCTTACGTTAAAGTGGCTGTAGCGCAATGTTTACCATACCCTGTTCTCCTGGGAAGAGACTGGCCGTTTTTTGATCATATTTTAGGTCGGGAAATGGTCTTAGTTTCTACCATGGGACAATCTAAGCAATGGGAGAAAACAATTGGCGAGATTTTCCCATTACAATCCGACCTGTTTAACCCTAAAATCTGCCTGAGAAAAACAAAGAGAGAGCGCAGGTTGGAAAAATATAAAAAAAGTCTGACTCAAAGGTAAACCAACTTTGTAAATAGCAGGGTAAAGGAGTAGGTGTTCAGTGTGACCAGGGCTGCAAGGTTACTGATGTGGAAGGTCACATAATAAAAGACACTCCTCCCAGCATACCTAATCATTGGGACCGAGATATTGACCTGGGCTATGAACAACAAAATGATCCCACGTTACAGTATGCTTGGAAACAGGTTAGATATGTTGAGGGGAAGGATATGCAGGAAGGACAACCAGTGGTATTTCCGCATTTTTCTGTATCTGGGCACTTATTATATAGAATATAGAATATATATATAACCCGGGCTCCCGGGGCGGGACAGCTCGTAAAACAGTTATTGGTTCCTGGGCCTTTTCAGTTGGAAGTCATGAGATTGGCGCATGACATTCCATTTGCAGGTCATTTAGGAACTGAAAAGACCCAGGAACGAATTCTGGCCCGGTTTTTTTGGCCAGGGGTTTATGGTCTTGTGCGGAAGTATGTATCTGAGTGTCCGGAATGTCAATTAGCTGCCCCTAAGTTAGTTCGCCCCGCACCTCTGGTCTCACTGCCAATTAATGGAGTACCGTTTGAGAGGATTGGTGTAGATTTAGTAGGCCTTCTGGAGGGAGCAGAGTCAGGATATCGGTATATTTTGGTAGTAGTGGACTACGCAACACGATATCCAGAAGCTGTTCCCTTACGTTCTATGAGTACAGAAGTAGTAGCAAATTAATTGGTTAAAATATTTTCTAGGGTGGGAATCCCGAAAGAAATTCTCACTGATCAGGGCACTAATTTTATGTCTGGCTGTATTCAGCAATTATACAAATTATTGAAAATCCGTTCAATTCAAACCTCAGTTTTTCATCCTCAAACGGATGGGCTTGTTGAACGATTTAATCAGACTTTAAAAAGTATGTTACTCCACTTTGTAGATCAGGAGAAACGTAATTGGGCTAAACTGCTTCCCTACTTGCTCTTTGCAGTTCGTGAGGTACCACAATCCTCAACGGGGTTCTCTCCGTTTGAGCTCTTGTACGGTTGGCAGCCGCGGGGTATCTTGGATCTCATAAGAGAAGGCTGGGAAGAACAGTCAAAAGACTCTAAAAATATAGTGAAATATGTATTACAGCTACGCGATTGCTTAGAATTAGTCGGTCGATTGGCATATGACAATATCAAGAATTAGGAACTTTCGACCTGGAGACAAAGTATTGTTGTTGCTTCCCTCATCAGAATCTAAGTTGTTTGCTAAATGGCAGGGTCCCTTTGAGGTCATTCGAGCAATTGGAAAAGTTAATTATGAGATTCGACAGCCTGGGCGTCGGAAGGAAAGTCAAATTTATCATGTTAATCTCCTCAAACCGTGGAAAGAACGGGAGGTCCATTTTATATCTCCCGAACAGGAGGGAGAGGACTATTGGCCCTCAATTGAGCCAGTATCAGCAGTTGGGGTTCTGATGGGGGAACAATTAACTCCTGATCAACGCAAAGAGGTAAGCAATTTAATCAAAATGTTTGATGTGTTTTCTAACGTGCCCGGAAGAACGCATTTGATTGAACACGCGGTTATCACTCCTCCAGGTCTAAGAGTTAGACAGAGACCGTATTGCATTCCAGAAAGTCGGAGAGATTCTGTCCAGAGGGAGGTGGACTGTATGTTGAAACTTGGGATAATTGAACCTTCCCGAAGTGAGTGGTGTAGCCCAATTGTACCAATAGACAAACCAGATGGGTCACTACGGTTATGTATAGACTTTAGGAGGGTGAATGCTATCTCTAAGTTTGATGCATATCCCATGCCTAGGGTAGATGAACTCTTAGACAGGCTGAGGCGAGCTTGGTTTATTTCAACTTTGGATCTGACGAGAGGATACTGGAAAATTCCATTAGCAAAAACCTCTCGTGAGAAAACGACATTCTCAACCCCAGATGGTCTTTTTCAATTTTGTACTATGCCGTTCGGACTTCATGGAGCTCCCGCAACTTTCCAGAGACTGATGGACAGGGTATTACAACCTCATCGAGAGTATGTAGCTGCATATATCGATGCTGTAGTCATATACAGTTCTTCCTGGAAAGAACATTTGAGTAGATTAAAAGCCGTCCTACAGTCTCTGAGGAAGGCGGGGCTCACAGCGAACATGGCAAAGTGCGCTATTGGAAAAGAAGAAACAAAATATTTAGGTTTCATAATGGGTAAAGGTAGAGTGAAACCGTTGATTTAAAAAGTCCAGGCTTTGTTGGATTCACCGGTACCTACCACAAAAACCCAGGTGAGATTGGCTGGTTATTACCGCCGCTTTATTCCACACTTTTCCACTATAGCCACCCCTCTCACTGATCTCACTAAAAAGAACGCTCCAAATAAAATTAAGTGGAGTGCAGAGTGTCAGACGGCTTTTAAGTCTATTAAAACTAACTTGAGCTCCCAATACTATATATTAGTCGGAAGTTACTGCCGAGAGAACAAAGGTACTCTGTGGTAGAAAAAGAATGCCTGGCAGTAAAATGGGCGGTGGAGTCCTTAAAATACTATCTTCTGGGACGACCCTTTGTACTCATCACAGATCACACCCCTTTAAAGTGGTTAGACACGATGAAGGATTCAAACGCTAGGATTACGCGGTGGTACCTGGCGGTCCAACCCTTCGCCTTTCAAATAAGGCATCGTGCAGGTAAGTTACATCAAAATGCTGATTTTTTTTCCCGGGAGGGAGGGGAAAAGGAGGGGTTAGAGGTTTCCGAGTGTTCCTTCAGCTCCACTCTGAGGGGTGGGATATGTGATGAGTCAAAGGGGTTTCGGTCTGCAATTCAGCCTCCCAACAGTAGAAGGCATCAAACCAACTCGGGACTTCCCTTACCAAGGTCTTGTGACCATGACAAAAGTCATCTTTTTGAGGGGCGGCACCTTGGTGAGACGTGGAGGTACGAGTATGTAAATTCCAGCCACTGGAGTCAAGTGAAGTTAAGGATACCTGTCAGTCTGGGATTGGTGATCCACTGACTACCGGGGCGGGGTTTGCATACTAAAGGGAACGTGCTACTGTGTTCAGGGTTGATCCTGAGGAATAGAGTCGGGGAAAAAAAGGCTGGAGGGAAGTACGTGCGGGGTGGACTGTGTTATTTACTTTTAATTACGGACGGAGGCCTTACTAACTTTGCTCTTTTCTATTTTTATTATTTTTTGTTTCATTTTTGGATTGAGAAGATCACGAAGAGGATTAAGAGGCTTCCGTTCCTTTATTTTTGATTACTCCAGCACTCCCTCCCTCACATCCTTCTTTATTGTTTTTTTTCTTTTCCGTGTAATATTAAATACTATTTTTATTTTTTTTACACGTAAATCGCTGTCTGGAAAATCCATTTATACTCACACGCCTCACATGCTAATTTCACGCTTGATCGAAAAACCTTGATGATTCTTCACAGGACAAACTTTTAATCCTGAGCTTTTAGATTTATTTTTCCTAATCCTTACAAGGAACATTTCTCTATTGATGAACATGCCACCTTTCGCAATGTGTGCGTGTGCGTGCGTGCGTGTGTGTGTGTACCTGTTCTACTGGCACACTTTGAGTGAGTTTACACCACAGGCTGCACCCTGTAGATAGTGCAACACAAAGCACAGACATCAGTAAATACTGTAAAGCGATCAGCCATTGTTGTCCGCTTGTTTGCTAAACCCACAGCATCACTGGGCATGCTGGCATGGGAGGGCTTGATACCGAGTCTACCTGCTTACTGGTCCCAGTTTCCATAGAGCAGTAGAGGGAACCACATTAATAAAAACTCTGTCAATTAATAATAATCATCTTTTTATTTTTATATAGCACATTTCATAGCAGACAGCCATCACAAAGCACTTTACAGAGGTAGGCTGTGAACTATATGCAGAATCACTTACAATAGGACATTGATTTAACATCTCATCCACAGGATGGAGCACAAGGAAGTTAAGCAACTTCCTTAGGATCACACACAATGAAGCAGTCAGTAGCAGAGGTGGGATTTGAACCAGTGACCTCCTGGTTACAAGTCCTGGACTTTAACCACTGGACCACACTGCCTCTGATTAAGAAATTGCACCAATTGTCAAAAGGTCTTTTGACCTGGCCGAAGGTCTTATAATTTGACCTCGAAAACAGCCTGCAAACTTTGTCTGGAGCGTATGCTGTGGTGAACGTGGTCCTCAAATGTGAAACCGAACTTAATTTCCAAGTGATTGGACATTTGTTGCTGCAGTTTACTAAAGGTGGCTGGCTCTCCCATTCATGTATCGGGGGGGGGGCATCTTTTCCAGGTGACTGCTTACCTCAGGCGTCTGTAAATACATGTTTTACACGTATTACCTTTATTTTCTAACACTTACAGGGCGAGAAAAGAAAAAAAATCTATTTGGAGTGATAGTGATAAGATGATTATCAAAACAGACCGGTGCTACATCACAAAAGTCAACTGTGGTGCGTAGGGTTAAGAACAAAATCTCTTTATTGGTTAAAAAAACCCAAAAACATTAAGAGACAATGTGTTTTCGACTCAGCATTGCCTTCATCAGGGTGCGTCGTTACATGGAGTGCATGCTAAGTCATTGAAGGTCAGTCTAGCGTTACTACAGGAGTCTGTAATAAAGTCCTATTTGAACTCGACTTTGAAAGATGCATTCATGCCATTTCTTCTAGGGTGATTGGAGGACGTGTGTTTTAATGCATCTTTTGGAAGTCATTGCTTTGCTATGGAAAGAGTCTTTGTTTGTGGTGGAAAGGAGTGTACAATGAAAAAATGATTTTTAATGGTGGGGATTCCTTGAAATGTTTATTATTTAAAGGATGGTTGGCAGCAGAATGCTTTGTCAAAACGTTGGCATTAATGCAAACACTGAACACCTGCTCATAGTTTACATCAATTGTGCAACCGTGATATTGTCAACTACAGCAGAAAGTAAAGCTGATCTTTATTGGGGCCACACTTTCTGTGAATGTTTCCACTACATTGAAGCACTGCTGAACTGTTTTAGCTCAACACAGTACCTTCATTTATTTAGGCCATATGAGTTGTGCTGTAGCACACCAAAGACTGAAGGGATTTCATTACAATACAAGTGGAATGCCATAAAGAAACCCTAGCTAGCAGAACCATTATGAGACCGCAGAATTGCCAGCCAGTAAAACATTGGCTTTGGATTAATATTACACTTGAACATGTAACATAAGGGTACTGATACAGAACTGCGGTACAGTACTACAATGGATTATCAGTGTGTATCGGTCCATTGTTATACCACCGTGGGATCATATTCTAGTCTGCCTTCAGCGGAATACTTAACGACAGGCTGCCGCGCTGTGCCGTCAATGGGATCCTATGTGACGTTCCTTTCTACCGGTCGAGGTGTTCATTTCCATACTTCATCTCTGCTTTTAAACGTGTGCCTTTAAGCAATGCTTTTCTCAGTTGTGTACAGTAAGAAAAAAATGTGTTTGTTTGTTAAATACTACTAAAAAATATATATGTAAAATGTAAAACTAGCAAGAAAAAACCTAATTTAATTGAACCTAATTTAGTTCTTCAAAATCGGTATTTTGCTCCAAACCACTAGAATCACACTGCACTTCTGCCTTTGGTATCTTGTTACCACTGAACACGTACACTGCCGTGGGCTTGAACCTCTCACAGATTAACTGTCATCAAACTGTTGTGTTTTCTGGGTTATAAACAGTGTAACTGTGCTGTATCCAGTGTTGCTGCAGTCCAGCTACAGTTCAGGTCATTGCATTGTGTGTGCTTGTGTTTAGTTTTTTCTATCACTAGTAAATCAGATTCTCACTTAATCAAATCGAACACACTTCACAATACAGGTCTACTATTACAGGTTACATTGTCATTGGCATTTTATTTGGTACACTGTTCTGTGACGGGGAGGATTTAAACACGTTCCCTCCCCCTCTCTGCACTGGTGAGGGCTCCTATATAAATTTCTGTGAGCTATACAAACACAGGTAGAGGAAAGTGCGGCTCTAGAGAGCGACACACCACGGGACGTCTAGAAAGGACTCCAAAGAAAGTTATCAGAAAACCACATGACCCGCCTCACTTATCAACACAAAAAAAAAAAAAGGTAAGCTGGATTCTTTTTGCTTGGCTTTATAAACAGACAATTTACCAATGAATTAATTAAGAACAGGCACTTTTTTGTGTTTCTTGAATTCCCTCCAGTTAGGCTGTATGTTCGAGGGCTTATTCAATTGCAGGACGGCAGACTGTTGGATGCGGTAAGGAGTTATTTCAAGGTCAGATAGTGCAGGGGTATTGACAATAACAGTGTAACAGGTCCTTACCTTCCACTGCCAAGGAACTCAAGTCAAGTCTATTGATGATATTCAAGTCTTTCATGGCTTAACGTGGCTGTTTCAAGGTTTCGAACGCGTACGGAAGGATTCTCTTTTGCATGGCAACTCCCGAAGACGCGGCACTGTTTCCATCACAGGATGAAGATGGGATCTAATCATCTTTCCTTCTCTGGATCGTACTGGGGGATTGCTTAGAACCTGCCAATGCTTCAGTCCACATTGACACATAGATGACTTATCCATTCTATTCTTTGATGTCTAGACGCTGCAGAGTTTGAAAAATACGTTTTTATTGTGTTGTTTGTATACTGTAATAGTTTTTTTTTAATACATTGCAATTGTCTTTGAGGCAGAGTCTTTGCATGTATTGGGTCAGCTAGGTTAATATAATTTTCTTTGAAGAGCCACTCAAGAAGGCATTGCCACATTAGCCGTAGAGCCACTGATTGCATGGCATGGATCAGGGTTCTACTTTTGAGCCATCAGCTGGTGCAACCTCTGCATTTTCCCATTGCTGACCGTCTGCTTGCCAGGTTACATCATGTTTGGATTGTGTGAATCTTAGCAGCTTTAGTAGCACATCAAAGATTCTTAGTTGTAGACCCATACTTATTGCATGCTAAATATGGTAAAGTATATTCAAGCACATGGCAAACCATGGAAACTATTTTAAATGCATAGTATAGCCATGGGAAAAGCATGGGAAAACTGCAAAATTACTGAGACAATTTACCATTGGATTGCAGCTGTATTAGATCAAGTTCAAGGCCCATAAAAATGAGTTCTACAATATAAGGTAAACATTGAAAAACACGTTTGGTCATTGATAGTCCTTTTGCACCATTGTCAAACCACACTGCACTGTACTAGGATTTATAATTCTAAACACTATTACAGTAAGAACAGAACACGCGTTTGAGATAAGAATTCTTATCTGCTCTGTGAATAAAGTTCTTTTGTCTGTCGAACAAAAAGCTTAATGTCTTAACTGATGACAGCCTTAATGTTTATCAGTTGGCAATAGTTTAAACAGACTTAAAGCAGTAGTACCCAGCAGGCCAACACAGCGAGGCTTTGGTTGCAGGTTTATTTTTTTTCTATGGCTTGACACTAGAAGCACAGTGAAATGTGCATTCAGTGTTAGCTTCCACAAGGGCTGTGCTGTATTTTGGAATGAATCGGTATGTACTACAGTTTACTTCCCTTTTCTCTAGCATTCCTACAAGTAGCCTGGACCTTGCAGTGAGGAACGAGCCTCTCTTTGGTTTGCTCCTTGAGACCCGCTGACAATGGCCCTGCTCCGGCCACGCTACGTGATTGACAGGCCCGCTTACTCCATCCCGGACTTCGACCTCGACTGCAACAAGAAAAGCAGGAGCTATCCCGCCGGGGCCAAATTCAGGAAGCTCTTCAGGTACCGTTGCTGTTTGGGACCTGCAGTTTTTTTTCCCTTCTATTTTCTGGATAATTTCTTGCGCTTGTAAAATGTTTGTAGTTGTGGTCGATGCATGTTTGGATTGAAGAAACACGTTTATTTTTTTCAGATGTTCAGGACCGCGGTTAAAAGCCTTCCTGCTTGGGCTCTTCCCCATCCTCACCTGGTTTCCAAAGTACAAGCCCAGGGAGTCTCTGCTCTTCGATGTTCTTAGTGGGATCAGTGCCGGAACCATCCAGGTGCCTCAGGGTCAGTACCAGCCATTGAATTCACCCGCACTGAGAGGAATGCTTCACACCTTCTGATATGTATTTCCAAGATGTGTGTTTAATTCAATTCAGTTCAATTAATTTTATTTGTATAGTGCTTTTCATACACCAATATGTCATGTTACTACATGTTGGTTTAAAACAGAAAGAAGTAAGCAGTATCAGGAAATAATAATAATAATAATAATAATAATAATAATAATAATAATAATAATAATAATAATAATAATAATAATAATATGTAATCATGTAATGCCATTTCATTCAACCTAGGTATGGCTTTCGCTCTGCTGGCCAATCTACCGCCTGTCAATGGGCTCTATTCATCCTTCTTCCCTCTCATCCCCTACTTCTTCATGGGCTCTATCCACCAAATGGTACCAGGTAAGATCCATCCAAATAATGGCCAAGCACCTTTAAGGAGTGCTAGTAGAAAGCTGTGGTGAGCAGATCGTGGTGTTTTTCATCCACAGGCACCTTTGCAGTGTTGAGTATCATGGTGGGGGTAGTCTGTATGGACCTGGCCCCGAACAGCAAGTTCATGCATTTTAACGCCACCTCGAACAAGACAGTGCTGGATGAGACGGCAATGAATGCAGCTCGCATGGGGATTTCCGGAACCCTGGCCTGCCTCACTGCCCTCATACAGGTAGGCACTGCTAGAGAGAAAGAGGGAGTGAGAGAGAGGTTTGAAACACACTGCAGTTTAAGATTGTGGGACTAACCCGTGTTCCCTCTCCGCAGATAGCCTTGGGTTTTGTGCAGTTCGGCTTCGTGGCTATTTACCTGTCAGAGTCCTTTATCCGGGGGTTCATGACAGCCGCCGGGCTGCAGATTCTCATCTCGGTGCTGAAATACATATTCGGGATTTACATCACTGTCTACAACGGGCCGCTGGCCTCTATCTACGTGAGTAGCAAACAGCTCCCCCCCTTGCTTACTATTTTGTTGATGTACGTAAGGATAAGGTACTTAAATGCAACTGCATAATGAACCCCTTAACAGCTGACTGTGCTCAGTTTTAGGCTTGATCATTCTATCAGCACAAGTACAGACCCTAGGCTTACTGTACTTGCCTCCTGTTGGCCACTAGATGGCAGTCCTGGTTTATTTATTAGATATATACATTCATTGGTGCTGCAATTCAATCTGTGACATGCACAATTTTAGCATTGCAATGGTCCTTGATTCAGTGCAAGCTTTGTTAATCTCCTAGACTCTTATCGATGTCATCACCTATCTGCCCAAGACCAATGTGGCCTCCCTGATCTTCGCGCTGGTCACCACTGTGACCCTTATTGTGGTGAAGGAGCTCAACATGCGCTACAAGAACAAGCTGCCCTTTCCCATCCCCATGGAGATCATTGTTGTGAGTACTGCTTTGGGAAAAGACATTATTCAAGCTATAACACGGGGATGGAAATAAGACTTCTATTGCATAGCAGTTTCACCCACTCCAGGTGTTACTACGAGCTTGATTAGCCACAGTGTGTATAGGTAACAAACTCAGGAATGGATCAAACTTCTATGCAATAGGAGTCTTATTTCCATCTCTGCGGACAAAGCGAAAAAGTGGAGAAGTCCTAGCTCGGTTTCTCCTTAACCTCCCAGGGAAAGCGATTCCTTTTAGTTTATTTAGAAACAAAGTTTGTTCAGCTTCTTAAAACCTTATTTAAAGAACAAGGTGACAGATACTTTTGCAAAGGCAGTTGTGTGTTCCGGGGTGAGGAAGTCTGATTACATGAAAACCTAGGAACAAAAATCTCAGAGGATACGTGGGTGCAGTATTTATTTACTGATTGAGTTTATCTGTTAGTCCCGTAGACAAACATTTCAACAAAAGAGTCTCAATTCTATTGTTGGCAGGACCAGCAATCAATCAGTTCTTGTTGAGCAGTTGGTCTTCTGCCAGTCTGTAGTGAGCGATCTGGTTTAAAGAGCTCTTCTGCCAGCCTGTAGTGAGCGATCTGGTTTAAAGAGCTCTTCTGCCAGTCTGTAGTGAGCGATCTGTTTTAAAGAGCTCTTCTGCCAGTCTGTAGTGAGCGATCTGGTTTAAAGAGCTCTTCTGCCAGTCTGTAGTGAGCGATTTGGTTTAAAGAGCTCTTCTGCCAGTCTGTAGTGAGCGATCTGGTTTAAAGAGCTCTTCTGCCAGTCTGTAGTGAGCGATCTGGTTTAAAGAGCTCTTCTGCCAGTCTGTAGTGAGCGATCTGGTTTAAAGAGCTCTTCTGCCAGTCTGTAGTGAGCGATCTGGTTTAAAGAGCTCTTCTACCAGTCTGTAGTGAGCGATCTGGTTTAAAGAGCCCTTCTGCCAGTCTGTAGTGAGCGATCTGGTTTAAAGAGCTCTTCTGCCAGTCTGTAGTGAGCGATCTGGTTTAAAGAGCTCTTCTGCCAGTCTGTAGTGAGCGATCTGGTTTAAAGAGCTCTTCTGCCAGTCTGTAGTGAGCGATCTGGTTTAAAGAGCTCTTCTGCCAGTCTGTAGTGAGCGATCTGGTTTAAAGAGCTCTTCTGCCAGTCTGTAGTGAGCAATCTGGTTTAAAGAGCTCTTCTGCCAGTCTGTAGTGAGCTATTTGGTTTAAAGAGCTCTTTTCACACTCAGGTCATTGCTGCCACAGCTATCTCCGGAACGCTGAAGTTACCAGAGATATACAAGATGGATATAGTCGGGCATATTCCCCTGGGGTAAGCTAATCTATATGCTGGTTCTTAGATCCCAGCCACTGAGGCTCTTCAGAACAGTTCCTCAACCTTTTTCACACCAGAGACCGTCTCCGTCTCATAGCAGTGATCCTGTCCCTGTCCCCAGGTTACCCATGCCCATTCTCCCGAGGGTGAGTCTGTGGGGTGAGATGATTGGAACTGCCTTCTCCCTGGCCATTGTGGGGTACGTGATCAACCTGGCCATCGGCAGGACTCTGGCAGCCCGGTACATCTACGACATTGACTCCAACCAGGTAAGAGCAGGCACAATTCATCAGGTGAGAGAGGGTGGGCATCACTTTTATGTAACACTTTTTTTACCCCCTTATCTGTAGAAATGTCATCACTTACTGTATAATGCATATACATGCAAATACATTACCTTATTGTGCAAGAAAACTGACATACCACAGATGCACTGTTATTCTCATAATGAAATGTTGATTTGCCGTTTGCAGGAGATGGTGGCTCTGGGCTGCAGTAACTTTTTTGGGTCGTTTTTTAATATTCACGTAATCTGCTGTGCCCTCTCTGTCACTCTGGCAGTTGACGCTGCTGGGGGAAAGTCTCAGGTGAGGCAAAGGAATTACAGTATTATTATTATTATTATTATTATTATTATTATTATTATTATTATTATTTTATTTGCAGCAAAGGGGTTTTGGTTACGCTTGTTTAAATATTTAACAAAAGGTTGGTTCTTAAAATACTTTAGACACTGTTGTATCAAGCTTTGTGTAGAAAAAGGAGGATAGTTACCCATACTCCCCACCAGGGAGAGCTCTTTAAACTATCTTAACAGCATCACCTTCAAGTAAAGGTTGATACCAGTGACATTAGAGCTTGGGTGTAGCTTATTAACTTTTGTGTTTTCCCCCAGTTTGCAAGTTTGTGTGTGATGCTGGTGGTGTTGGTCACCCTACTGGCATTAGGTGTTTACATGAATCCACTTCCAAAGGTGAGAGTCTAATAGCCACATGGATTCTGAACGGAATTATTATGTCACACAAACATATCCTTAAGTTTCTAGGATTTCTTCTCTCTCATGCTCTTTCTCCTCCTCTTCAGTCTGTATTGGGAGCTCTGATTGCTGTGAACTTGAAGAATACCTTAATGCAGTTATCCGACCCTTACTACCTCTGGAAAAAGAACCGATTAGACTGTGTAAGTTACTAACAATAATGCAACTCCAATGTCCGACTCCCATGCCTCCCTCACGCCACTCTCATTAATCAGCGAGGTGACTGAATGACAGTAGATTAAGAAAAGATCAAACCCGCAGGCAACCCTTCAAGTCACTCTAATGGTTTTTCCATATCAGTTAGCACACAGTCGTTGAGGTTTTACTCGTGGGGTTGTTTGTGCAAGGAAGTGCACTGAACCACTGTTTCCCATGAAAAAAAAGGACATGTTGTATGTTTTGTGTTGTAATGCACTCAGCGATATGGGGTGCAATCACTGCACTATATACGCCTCCTGGAGGGAGGAGTGCTCTAAGTTTTCTAGGTGTTTTCGAAAATTGGCTCAATTGATTTAGATCACAGGTGGAACAAAGACTAGGAAGGCTTCAGAACTCCAGGACTGCTATTGTGCAGCCCTGCAATACGCTGGGTGCATTAAGTTAAGTAACTGAGCCACTCAGTGACAGAGCCCACTTAAAGGCAGTTCAGCTCCTCCTGAGCAGCTGTGCAACAAGATCCAGCTACCATTTTTAAACAATCAGGAATCATAATTCATAATTTGACTTTTTAAATAAAACGTGACTCCTGTTATATCCGTTAAACATGATGTGAATTAAAGTGCTCTGTTTTTGATTGTCCATAGCTGCTCACCATATCCATGAGTGCCCTTGACCTCCCCACCCCTCTTTGTCTCTCTCTCTTCCAGTTGGTGTGGATTGTTAGTTTCCTCTCAGCCTTCTTCTTCAGTCTGCCCTACGGGGTCGCGGTGGGGGCGGGCTTCTCAATGCTCGTGGTGGTCTTCCAGACACAGTTGTGAGTACATTGATGTGGTAACTGAGGCTTTAAAACTCAACTAATGAGCTGCTGTTGAATCTCTTCCCATCGGACACGCCCTGTGCTCTATGGCTAGCACAGTCCCCCAGCAGCCTGTGTGCTGTCCCTGTCAGTTCATCTCGATACAGTAATTCACAGACTGTGTTAAATCACAGATAGGCATGTGCATCGTGCACATGCTATACTTCCCTGTGCACAGAACAATCACTAATACACTGTCTCTTGATAGAGTGAAAAAACCAAGGGAGCACTTAATGCCACTGAATAGGGAGAATGCATTTCCGAAGTCACAACAAGGCACTAGTGCCTCAGTCTTCCCCTTACCTCATGGTCTCTCATGACTTATTCTTTGCAGCCGGAACGGTTCTGCTCTCTGCCAGGTTGTGGGCACCGACCTCTACAAAAACCCCAAGGTGTATAACAAGGTAAAGCAAGAGTCTCGAGGACACATTGACAGTGCACTGGGTTTATCTTGAAGCCGCGATCTCTGATTTCTTTGTCCTTTTAATTTCAGGTCCAAGAAGTGAGTGGAGTGAAAATTGTGACCTACTGTGCCCCTCTCTATTTTGCTAACACTGAGATATTCTGGCAGAAGGTCATCAAAAAGGTAGATATGCTTTAATGCCTTGTGTAGCATGATGTGCTCAGCGATGCACTACTGACACAGGGAATGCTGCCCTCCTTGGGTGGGGTTATATTGAGCAATAACGTGTGTGTCATCACTACACAGACAAGACTGAACCCTAGGAAGATACTCCGAAAACAGAAAAAATTCCTCAAGAAACAGAAACTGGAGAGGTTGAGGAACAAGGACTCCCTGGGATGCATGAAAGGCCAGGTGTTTATCAGTCAACAGCGTGTCTGCCTGCCTGTCTGTCTGCCTGCCTGTTTGTCTGTCTGTCTATCTGCCTGTCTGCCTGTCTGTCTGCATTGTATGCAATCTCAACTTTTCTAGGGTTACAGAGTCACTTATGGATATAGTCAATCAAAAAGAATAGAGACTTATGCCCCACTTTATTTTCCTGTCACCAGTGCTGGCATCCAATAAGTCCTTCATCAAAAACACATTATAGACAAGAGATTTAGACCCAAGGTAACACTTTACATGAAGTGTCTCTAGTTATTGTGTATTTACATAGTAGCCACTTTGTAAATACATGTGTGCTTACACATAATTACAATGTTATTATGCATAGTTGAAATGTACTTAATGTGTAAAGCGTTTTGCATGATGTAACCCAACCCTACCTGTCAACTCTAACTCTAAATCTAACCCTAACCCCACAAACCTGAATGCTAACCCTAACCCCACTAACCCTAGCTCTCTCTGTATAGACTGTGTCACTGCAGGAGCTGCAGGGGGACTTTGACAGCAGCACTGACCCCAATAACAATGGGGACACTGGCGGGGTCAAGCACATCGGCTACATCAACTTCAAATACGGGGGCCTGGAGACGAGTGGCTCTGCTGGGCCTGCCAGGCCCCCTTCACCTCCACCCCCACCCCCAACTCACCCTGTGTCCCTCCCCGCCCCCTCCACCCACACCATCATCCTGGACCTGGCTGGGGTCTGCTTTGTGGACCTCATGGGGATTAAGGCACTCACCAATGTAGGTCCCCTTATGAACGTTTCCCATAGTAAAAGCAGAGTGTAATACCACGCAGTGAAGGCATGATAAAGCATAAGAAAGCACTGTAAAGAAGAGCGAGCTGTGGTACCGTAAAGCATATTCATAAACATGGCAAACCAGGGTATCATAAATGCGTAGTATAACTGTGACCAAAGCATAAGGTGCAAAAATACCATGGTGAACGTTACTAAGAGTCTTATTGTGCCTCAGGTTTAACCATGCTTGCCTGTGCTGGGCTCAATCCACTTTGCCACTGGGGTTGGTGTTACTCTATAGGTTTTAATTTTCTATTTGTTTTCCTTCTATGTCTAGATGAGCTCCAATTATCAGAAAATAGGAGTCAGATTATACCTGGCCAACGTTCAAGGTAGGAAGCATTGAGGTCATGGCTGGCTAGCATCAGGAATAGCACACACAGAGGCAGAAGACCACATTCAACTGCTTGCTGCATGGTTTTATTAACAACAGATTTAAGCAAACACATCATCATACAAGTAAAAAATATACCCATATCTCAGTGCAGGACAGAGAGCACAGCCTGCTGCTCTCAGACCTGATTTAAACTAAATGAGTCCCAGAACAAAGGCTACGGAAAGCCGTTTTAACATTTAATAAATACATACAGCTCCTGCTCCCAGTCTCTTGCGTACTACTGATAAACACAAGTCCTGCTCTCAGTCACTCCCTTGTTCGGTTTGCAGGCCAGGTGTTTGAGGAGCTAGATGCTGGAGGGGCGTTTGAGGAGAGCAGCTTGAGCCCCGAGCACATTTTCCTCTCCGTTCACGATGCTGTGCTGTATGCCCTGGAGGAGGCGCGTGCGAGGGAGGAATGCAAGGACAAGGTAAGAGCAGGGGCACTTGGCTGGGAAGCAGACACCATGAATCCCAAGCCTGGAAAACAAGGAGATCTGCAACTCAAGCAGAGTGATAAGGGGCTTGAGAATGCCATGCTACTGATGCACGGAATAAGGAAATGTATTCTTAAAGCTTTGGTAAATACCTGTTTCAGATAATCCACATGCCGTCAGGGTCATTAGGGGAGAGCAGTGTTTGCTCTTGAACATTTGTCTGTGCCAGGTGTTTGCTCACCTTTGAGATTCAGGGAAGGTGAATTACAGGAATCCTTTCTTTTTACCTACTGGAGCAATCAAGAACTTCTTGAGGTCACATCAAAGTCTATTATTAGGATTTACAAAAACAACAAAAAAAATCAAATAATGTAATCTAAATTATGGCGCACCTTTGAATGTTAATGAAATAAATCAGTTTAGTAAACATTAAATTCAACCCTGCTTTGCTGTGCCTACGCTTTTGTTAGGAAAGAACAACACTGCAAGGGAAGCCTGCACATGGCTTATGTAGGTTTAATCTATTTTTATAACTTTAGTTACAAAACTGTGGTTTTTATTTGTTTTAAAAGGGATTATGAAAACCAGATGCATGCACATGTAACAGGGGCGGAGGCTGGGCGCTAACCTGCACACTGTAAGCAAGCACCCTAACCACAATGCAAAAGAGACTCGTCTACATTATAGGTTATAGAGCTTTCAACCTCATCTCATCTCAAGAATCCGGAATGAAAGTGCATCACGCAGCACTGCCTGCTACACACACACAGGGGTCCCCATCATTGTGTTCATCAGTTTTTGTTTAATAGTTTGTTTGGTTCTACCTAAAGGCAACCCAAAAGGTCTACAGAAATCTATGATACAAGCTTGGAGACTCACGTTTGCTGCATAAGGGTCTCATAGTGCAAACTAAAGTACTACAGCTTTCCTTGCTTTAGTATGAGGGAAGGGAATGGCTCCATCTAGTGCTATACAGTGTAGTAACATGAAAGCTCTGTCTGTAGATGAGAGAACAAAGGTTTCCAATTCTTTTATCTTGCTCATGTGTTTAGATCTGCCAGTGTTAGGTCATTAAAACTGTGAGTAGATTACACCACCTGGGAGGTACCGTGCTGTAGGTTGAAAATAATGGTGTTTTTTTTCAGGAGGGCTCTGCTCAGAAGGACAAGGAAAATGAAACAGAGGATGAAGAGGACAGAGATCTGGAAGCGGTACAATCACTTGATCAATCAATCAATCGATCAACCAATCAGTCAATCCATCATGCATTATGAGACCATGGGGCTTCGTTTCAAAGCTTTACGCTAGTTAATTCTATGCTAACCAGCCCAGCAACTTCGAGGACTGTTCTAAGCAATGTTTTGTTTTGTTTAAAAGCATGTTTTGATTCATTTAATCGAGTTTGTGGTTTCTGAGACCTTTTGCAACTGTTTCAGCCTTGGCCGACCCACACTTCATGCTGTTCTCTCTTTGCTTTCAACAGGAATTGTTTGGATCCATGTTCAGTAAAGGGGACCACGTGTCCTCGATCCCCAGCAATCGAGACGCACGGCAATGAGGCGCAAGACCAAGACCTTGAGAGTCAGCCAATACAGCGAGACAGCAATACAAGGCACTGTTTATTTCTACAGCAGTCTCCTTTAAAATAGATTTAAAAATGCCTTGAGGATTCCCTGAACGACAAGCACTGAATACAGGGAATTACCCTCTCTATAAATCCACTGACCAGGGACATGACCAGCTGGAACAATGTTTGCTTCCCCACATTGCCCTGTGGCCATGGCTCAGGTCTACCCTAAAATCTCCTTTTCTCCTGGGGGGCGAGGGAACAGTTCAGGATCCATGCCAGCTGGAGCCCTGTCCTCTCTTTCTTTCATGCATGCAAATAAATGTGGCAGGTTTTTTTTTTTGATGTTCCACATTTAGAACTCAGCTTTGTTACTGCAGTCTTGTGTTAGTGTTAGGGGTATGCAACTCTGTTCCCAGGGGGCCATTGGCTTCCAGTTTTAATAATGAGCTGCTTCAGTACTTTTTATAATTGGCCAGAGGTTTAGTTGAATCAATAGTAATTTAGGACATGGAAGGAACAAAGGCCTGTACTGGAAGGACCACGACTGCCTACCCCTGATCTACTGACTAGATTTACAGACTGACAGACAGGAGATCCCTGGCTTGAATCCCATCCCATTGTCACTTGACATGCTTCAGTCACCATAATCTAATGTTGACTCTTTAAAAATCAAGGCTAAAGTCACTTATGTTAAAAAAAAAAAAAAAAAAAAAAAATCCACTGTCATTATTTTCTGAAATGTTTTCCTTAATGTGCCACTGCTAATGTGCTACTAAAGCCAGTTGGTAGAGTATTATTAACAATGAATATGGTACAACTTAGCACCACTGCATTAACTTGAGGCTGTCTGACAGCCTGAAAACTAGTACTTTACTTATTGCAAGTATTCTCACACTAAAGAAATGATTTGTACTGCCGAATCGTGATGATTTTTTCTTTTGATTTTTTTTCTCTTTGTGTTTGTAAACAATCAAAGTATCATGAAACATTACTCGTGATAGCGGGGAGCATGTGTGTGTTCTCTGCGTGATTACTGAAGGAGATTCTATTGAGATCATAGAGAGTTATTGCATTCATATTTGAGTATTAATGTGCTGCAGTCTTGAATATTGAAATTTTTATTAAATACATTATATTGATTTTACTGACTGTGTCGTGTTGTATTTACACATCTTTCATTTAGAATTGGAGTGTATTGTCTTCACAGTTATCACAGACAGCAGCTGCATCAATATATGTAAGTACACAATTATATCAGAAAAGGGTTAGGTTTTGAGTTAGGGTTAGGGGGTTAGGGTTAGATTTAGGTTTCGAGTTAGGGTTTGGGATAGGGTTAAGTTTAGTGTTAGGATTAGGGTGATATCATTTAAAAAGATTTACACATTAAGTACATTGTAACTATGCATAATAATACGTACACATGTATTTACTAAGTAACTACTATGTAAAATCATAGCAATTAGAGACATTACTGTGATGTATTTGCATTAGTACCTAAACAGTTTGCATCAAAGATTTCTTGGCCAATATACATTCCTGAGATGAAAGAGACCAGAGACAAGGATTCGAAGAAGTGTGTGCACAGAGGGGAGTGGTGGCTCACAGCATGTAGATCCAGATGATGTTATCAATCCCGAAGAAGACCACATAGAGGATGACCAAGGTAATGACGGTCCTGGCCGCTCTGCTCTCGAGCATGGAGCTCTGGTGCCTATCTGAGCTCCGTTTCCCTTTCATCTGCTTGCTGTGGTGGTGTAGGACCAAGAGGATGTATCCACTGGCCAAGACCATGAGACCCATGAAGATGAAATCGAGTCCCGTGACGGCTACTCCATTGATGACGTAGGAAAGTTGGTCCTGGAAATTTACATGGCAGAAACCAAGATTGAGGGTGACTATCTTGCAGCCCACGTCATCCAGGAGATTGTGTAATTGGAAGACAGTCATGGTTTGGGGGACTCCTCTGGTGAGGAGAACCATCATGTTGGCAAACGCGAGATGGAACAGAATCATATCCACAGGCTGCAGTCTGCGCTCGCAATAGACAATGTGGGCATAAGCCAACAGAACCAGCAGGTTGCCCAGGATTCCCAGACCCGTTTGCAAGAGGAATGACACACCTTTGATTGTGACACAGAGATCCATTCTGCTCAAGGTTCCACTTCTCTGTCAACCGGGGCAACCTTACCAAACAGAACAAAACAACAGATAATCGTATTTTGCTGAAGAGGCAGTAAACCAACATTAAAAGTGACAGTATTTCAGGTGGCCCACAGTTTTTAAAGAAAAGCATGCAGCACATACCTAGCTAAAAAAAGGCATTCTATAAGATGTACAAGAGATGGAAAAGGGTTAGTTTTGTTTGTGTCTACTTATTGAACTACAGAAATTGCTACAGATTCTTTGCACAGGCTGTAACATACCCTGGTACGCAAACTTGTAATTATTGAAAGAAAGGTGTAGTATAACAATCAAGCAAAACAGAAATAATGTAGTGCAATAAAACTAGATATGCAGCAACTTAAACAAAAGACATAGTGTGATCACTCTTACCAGTGTCTTTTCTATTGCCACGTTGATATATTCACTGCCGGTGGTTTTCTGGGTTGGTTTGTGCAGCATTTCCATTGTTAATTGCATTTTATATCTTTTTGATGCCCCTCTAGAATAGACATTATTTCATGCACTTGAACTTAAAATGACAGCAGAAACATAAAAGCAACACAGTCTCCTGGGATCCGGCGACAGTCCACATTGCAGTGCCTCCAGGAAGCAGAAGCACAAGTTCTGTTTGTGAATCATTGGCGCATCTGTTTTAATATTAAAATGAAATTAGCATGGCAAAGGGTTTATTTAGCTTCAGCAGTTTGCACTGAATGTGTACAACAAATTTAAAAAGAATAAAACAGAAACGCATCAAAAACACAATAATCTTAAAACAAACATAACAAATCACAGTTTGGCTCAGCTCAATATTTGATTCCACACATATATATATTGGGTACACCGTCCGGTTGCCCTTTTGCCAAAGGCTTTAGAAGTTCCCTCTGCCCCTTTTCAAGATTTCTCTTTCTTTTTGATACCGCACTCAAGAAGACAAGATTAATCAATCAAAGATGTGTTAATTGATCAAAGTCCACAGGCATGATTATTTGATTAAACATTAATTGATTACAACCTCTAGTGTGCACACACACACACACACACACACACACACACACACACACACACACACACACACACACACACACACATATATATATATTATTTATTATTTATGCAGTTGGGAAAAGACAGTTGTGGATACAAAACAAAACAATATTTATGCAGTTGGGAAAAGACAGTTGTGGATACAAAACAAAACAAAACCCATTACCATTTAATGACTTGCTAATGTTACCACTAACTGCCACGCATGGGATTCCTCCAGTACCCTGGGGTTTGGAAGCTGTTTTGTTAATGGACTCATACACAACATCAGGGAGCAATTAAATGTGTTTATCAAAATGATGTTAGACACTCCATCACATACTGTTTCTGTACTTATTTCTTAAAAGGTTAGCAAAGGGCGTAACTAGAAGACAAGAAACACAGTCTGTATTACTGCGCTTCACTGTACCATTATAATAAGCATCGACAATTCAAATACAATTACTGTATGCATAACTATAAACTAACATGAAGGCCTGTTGAATTCATAGCACGCTGCAGCCACACGCATCTACATACAGTAGGTCCCCTCTTTTCATCATGGTAAACTTTGATAAAGGTATCCTTGTCCAAATAATTTCAAATGATTCCGTTTTTTTTTTTTTTTTTAGATCCTGATTCAAGAATAGCCAGTACTATAATTTCGTTCACTGTATAATTCTATACAGTTAATCCAGTAGCTGCTGTGAATATGTAAAGGGATATATTAGAGTGTGGCAGGTGTGCCCCGCCCATGTGTGGATTTTGTGTTATGTGTTGCTTGTGGTGTGTTAATGTAGGTGTATAGGTGTCGGTGCACGGGATATAAATGGGTCTGTGTAGCACGAGTGATTTAAAATATATAGTTGTATTTAGGCACAAGGATTGCATAACAGTATATATAGATGCACATTTTACTCACTCAGGGTTGTGTGTTCAGTGAGTGGAGAACGGGTGTGGAGAGGAGAGAATTAAAAACTAAAAGAAAGAAAAAGTAAATATAACAGTTGCTTTGACTCACCCTGTCTGTTTTGTTTGCTTATTTATTTTGGCATCAAGTGCCGTGTGCTGTTTTTTATTTAAATCTTTTATTTGTTTCACTCAATTAAAGGTACTGAGCGCCGCAGAGTCTCAGTTTCACCTGCCAGACATGGGGCTGCGTCCAGAGCCCAGACGAGAAGAGCACGAGCGTCCAGTGCCCAGACAGGGGAGCACAAACATCCAGACCCCAAGCGCAAACTGGGGGGCGTGGAGAGTCACCAAGGGGGGCGAGACTATGACTAAATGGGCAGTTCTGTAAAAATACAAGCATTTTATAACATTTTAAATAAATACATAAATGACAGCTAATTAGGCCAAGTTCTTACCTTTCAAATGAGCTGTTGATGATCACTTTAGTACTTGTAGAACCAGAGAAATTATGTTTAAATTTGCGAGTGTGTAGGTGAAGCTGTGGTGAACAGTGGCGTAACAGTGGCGAACAGTGTAAAAAGAAACCCTAATGTTTTAACAGGCACCCCTTTGCCGGATTTAATGTAAATCACGTATTTTTTTTCTAGATTCAACAAAAAAAAGTCCAGCTTTAGCTAAATACATAAAGGTTAACAAACACATTCTTAAAAATCGGAGTGTAAGCGCAGCTCTGCAACATACAAATATGCCAGTTCAAACGCGTCAGTTGGCACGGGCTTGCACGTTAAAGAGCTATGCACACCGGACGCGAGCTTGCCAATCAAAACTAATTAAAACTATTGATTTAAATGGAGTAATGCACAACGCAAGCGAAGCGAGCAAATACAGAAATACATTGTTTTATTTGTATTTTCCTACGCGCTGTTCGCGTCGCAATGGACCAATCAGAAATAAAGGCAGTGGCTGTCAGACTGTCAGTGTCTCGCTCGCGCAGAGATTACCACAGAAAAAAATAAAATAAAATAAATAAAAATCGACTTCAATGAGAATTTAATAATTAAAGTCGAAAAATAAAATGTTCTTTATGATGGCAGTGGCTATAAAGACAATAAAAAGAAGAACGCCACATGTCAAGGAATAGCAGAACAACTGGGAACTGATGGTACGTCTATCTCTCTTTATTTCACCTTAATTTTAGTCAAAGTGACGGGGAGCGTATTTAGGCTAAATGAAGCGTCTTTGTTTTTAATAGTGTTGACCTTTTTTTAGTGTGTGGTGTACCCGTGTTTTTTCGTGTTTTGTTTATTTTATTTCGTCTCCACAGAAGGAGAGAAGGGAGAGAGTATTTTTTTTTTCATGACTATATCATTTGTTTGTACTCATGCTGTGTTCGAGTCGTTCATTTCGCTCCCAGTGTGTAGACTTTGTTTTGTGAAAAGCCAAGATTTAATTGCTGAACGATAATGTTTTTCAGATTTACCTATCAGGTAAATGTTTATCTGTCCGGTAAAAGTTAATAAATAAATAAATAAGTTACATGTATTTTTTTGTTTATTTGACTGATTTATTTGTTTGAAATGTTAGCTAAATGTTGACTTGCCATGTGTAAACAAAATACTTCAATTCACCTAGCGAAATGTTTGCTGGCCAAGTGAACTCTCTCTCTCTCTCTCTCTCTCTCTCTCTCTCTCTCTCTCTCTCTCTATATATATATATATATATATATATATATATATATATATATATATATATATATATATATACATACATACATATATTTATATATGTATAATGATTTTAAATGCTGAATTTGTGATACGCGTGTATTTAGCTAAATCTAGACTGTAAATACGCGATTTACATGAAATTGGGTAAATACAAAGAACACCTGTTAAAATATAAATTTAAGGTCAAACATTTTAATATGGATGGGGGGGGAGAGGGGGCCATTTAAAATGTTTGCGCAACACTGGTGTAGTTGATGTTGAGGGAAGAGTATACCGCCTGTGTCACAATACTTTCCCAGTGTAATCAAATAGACCATAAATAAACCCCCTTGCATATTGACCTCTGTGCAACAATTCAGAGTGTGCATAACTGCTCTGATCATATTTGAGCAGATTGTTATTAGGATGCTTCGCTGCTGAATGAGGCTGATCATATCTCCCTGCTCTCCCGATTGGTGGTGACACTGCAGTCCTGTTATACAGCTACCTGTGAAGTTAGGGATAAGACAAGTGCAATCGAGGGCCTCTCAGGGCTGTGTTAACTGAGGCGGATTAGCAATAGCACGTTATAATACATAGCAACTCTCCAAGAAATACATGTATATAACATATAACACATTTTAAATCACAATATGATCCAATGTTTATTAGTGAAAACATTTAAACCTGCAATAGGATACAGTCAGCTGAGATTTGCAATTGGGTACTGCAAAAAACAGTTACAGGTAAATTAAGTTTCTTACAATGAACATTTTTAATTCATGTTACTTTAAACATATTTATAAGCTGTATGGAAACGCCAGCATTAGTAAGGGGCACAAAAACAGCTGTTATGCTTGTGTGGTGTTTGGGTGTATGCTTCATTCTGCTAAACTATGAATATTGCTAGACACATTACTGTAATGATAAGACAGATACAAACCTATTACAAAATCAATCCTACATAAGAGTAGCAATTATAAATCTTGTTGCCGTTTCTTCTAAGTGATAGCATTGTTAAATCCCAATGGTGGCTCAATAAGTGTGTAAAAAACTACATGTAATGATATTATGTACTACACCTGTGTGTGGAAACTGCTGCAACTCTATTCATCACACCTGTTTACGAGTCATGTGAAATTGTATTGAGAGACAAGTCCTAACATAATGCTGTGTTAATGCAAAATGCCCACAGGTGGGATTAATCATTCATTGATTAAACCTCATAATACATATATACATGAGAGCAGTGGACTGACTCTGACCCTCACTTCTGTGCTTTAAACCTACTGTATCTTCACATGTAGAAAACAATTAAAACTGGATCGAAGTTTTTCTTTTCTTTTATGAGTGACTGATGGTTCATGTGCCAAAGCAAGAAGTAAGAACCAGTTTGATAGACATAGTCTAGAAGGGATTCTTCTTGTATTGTGACACTTTAAATCTGGTTTTACTGTAAACAACTACACAGAGGAATAAGTACAGTATGACTAAACAGTGTAAACAGTAGTTGTTTTGGATTGAGGAATCTTAACCGTCTTAGTGCACTGCAGCTTGCTTTTGACTTTCTTGTTTGATGCGATCACGACTATGGGAGAGATGGAGGCATAGAGCAAGGAGAAGAAAACCCTCACGTTGTTCAAATCAGCAGGAACCTTGAGCGCATACAGAGTGTAGATCCAGGTGATGTTGTCGACACCGAAGAAAACCACGAACAGGGTGACGAAAGTGACTACGATTTTGGCCGCTCGCATTTCTGGCGTGTTCTGGTTCTGCTCAGAGCTCCGAATGCCCTTTACCTGCTGGCGGTGTCGATAGAGAACAAATAAAATGTATGAGCTGGTGGCCACCATGAAAAATACGAAGAAGAGATCTCTCAAGAGGTCCATGGTGCCGGTCCCTATGTAGGACGCTTCGTTAGGATACTCCACAAGACAGAAGCTCAAATTGAGAGCGAATTTGACACCGGTGATGTTCCGGATCTGAGATGTATACAGGAAGCTGTAGAAGGACGTCGTTGCATCCAGGAGCCACAAGAAGACAAAGGATGGCAGGATCAGCGTGGGGAGCTTTGGCTTTAAGCACGAAAACCGGGAGGTTGCCGGCGCGATCAGTATGCTCTGGTAAGCACTGAGGAGGAAGGTCATGGACATGGACATAGCCCTGGTCGTTCTGTAGATGAAAATGAGAAACTTGCAGGTTAAGGAGTTGTAGAATCCCCTGTAGTTTAGTGAAAAGAGGGTTTGTGAGATTCCTCGGTTGAGGATTATCAGCAGGTGTACAAAAGTCAGCATGAAGACGATGCTGTCGGCTGGCAGCAGTTTGCGCTCCACGCAACCGATGTGTCCAAACACCAGCAGAACGATGATGTTTCCCGGGATCCCCACTGCAATGAGAAGCAGGTTGGACGCAGCTTTCAGGATAGTTGGCAGATCCATTGGCCTCTTTAACCTACTGACGATCCCTGGAAAATGACGGAGAGTTAACAAAACAAAACACCTTGCCACCTGCCCGTGCTGCCTTAAATTAATTTAATTGAAGTAATTTGTTTAACAAAACAAATCCAAGTTATCAACAAAAAACACATCTGTGTTAAAATAAATGCTTTAGCTAATCTCTATATGCTACATATGCTATAACACCGAAAATTACCTGCACATATTTTAGGAGACATAACTTCCTTAATATCCAGAGGCTGTTTACATCTTCCCAGCTAAAAGCACATGTGTTCTACATACCTTACAGAGCACTGAGCTGGCTGGGATTGAAGGCTCAGGGTGCATCCTGTATTTATAGTTGAGTTTAATAATCCCGGTGGGAAAAAGGACCCCGGGCCAATATTAACATATACCCAGAAGAATAAAAATACAGCTAATGGTCCTTAATATATTCGAGCCAAACAAAACAAAAACTAATCGCTGTACCAGGTAAACAGTTTTAATGAGTAGCAAATAAATTGAACGCTAAACAGTACTTTATGTAATAAACTCATTATAGAACCCCAACCATTATTAGTCCGTCTATTTCTATCGGGTATTTGGTTCGCAGCTTAATAACCAGTGTGAGTATATGTATTAAAATAGCTGTGCATTTTTCCATCACCTTTACGTTCTGCATGTTACACTGTATGTGTGGCCTGAGACACAATTACAAGTTTGGATCCTTCTAAGAATGGGGATTGCCAAAACTGTGAGGTATGCTGATAGATTCAGCTATGTGGGTTTGTGCAGTGCGACTCACTGTGAGTGAACTGTTTTTACATTTTGACTGTGAGCCAGGGTTTAACGGAGGTAAGGTAATGTAGGGAGTTATTGGTGTTGCTTATGTGATGTACTGTATACTGGAATGATTACTAATTGCTCTGCTGTGGTTTCTCCAGGGTAATATATTGGGATTATAATGCTATACCAATGGTTCATAAGGACATTTCGGTATCTTTGTATGTCCACGTGGTGTTTAAATAATGTATTAGTCTCATTTTCTTTACCTGAGCAAACGAGATGATAAAGAACGACTTTTATAGATGAACTGTGAACATCTAAGAAAGAAAGTTTAGATCAAAAGACTTCCAGTCCAAATGCCCACACCCTTGACAATGCTTAATACCAGTAGCAGAATAAACACTGATCACCTGCCACCATTCCCACTGCTTCCAATTAAAGCAACGGGCAATTAGACCCCCTTAATTACATATTGATAATTGCACTGTGCTTATGTGCTTATAGTGCTGTGAAAAACAAATGAGCAGGTGTTTAATGAGTACATGTTACTGAAAGATGACGCAGGTAGTTTGTAGTGTACAGTACATGGAGTAATTGGGTCACAAGTCTATTGCTTTACAATAATGTAGAAGCACTGTGCAACAGTGCAAAGCTGTTAAGGAGAGGTCATTTGGCATTCTTCTGCAGACAGTTTCCAGCAAATCCTTGTCAATGCTTTACCATGTTTTTTACACAGTGCAATGTAAAGAAAGCATGCTAAAGCATTGTCAAGAATAATAAAGCAATAATATATGTAACAAAACAAATATATTGCGCAGGACAATGCAGGTATCCTGTGGGTATCACTAAAGGAGCCACTTAAGAGAACAGATTATGCAAGGGAGACACAAATTGGAACCTCTGGTATTAGCTTCCTAATTAAAAGGAAATAACAACAATTAACAAACCATGGGCCCTTTGGAAAGATAAATAACAGTGGGAGGTGCTGGGAAGGGTATTGGGAATATCTGCATTTACAATAAAAATGTCAACGGTCTTAAAACTTGAAATATGTTTGACTTAAAATGTTCTGTTGAAGAAGCTGTCAAGGAACTCTGTTTTTTCCAGCCTGAAGGCTACAGGCTTGCAAGTGGTGGTAGGGTGGGATATATGTAGTCTCTCTTGAGCAGGGGGATGCTTGATGGGGCTCTGCAATAAGGGATGGAAACATATGGCACAGAAGTTTGGGAAGTCCCAAACCTCTAGTGTACAGTTACAGGAATGTAATGCTATCAATCAGTCAATCAATCAATCAGTATTTATTTTATATAGCTCTTTAATAGTGGACCAGCATCACAGTAACAACAAGAACATCCATAATACTGTAAAAAAAAGTTCAGAATACATGATAGTAGCATAATACATGAAATAGTACATTAAATACAAGTGCTTTACTATGTTCTGGTGTAGCATTATTTAACAATCCCTTTCATGTGTGTAGCAAAAACTGGATCATTGTAATTTGTTGAGTGAATACAATCCTGATAGTTCCGATAGACATGGAGACCAATATCCCAGAGCTATTTCAATTGCGTAATACTGTTGTGATCTTTGATGATTCCGTTTTGAGATCCGGTTTCCATTCTGTATTCCAGTTACACAAGATTGCAAAATAAAATAGAGATGCCATCTTCCCAATGTCATATTCCCACTTTGTTACTGAGGACATGTTGGTTTGTCTCTGATATTCCACCTGAATTTGCAAATAACCATGAAATTAATCTCCAGGAATGGAACAGGGAATCCTTTGGAATTTCACTTTAGTTGTAACGTCCATTGGAGCCAACTGCATGTTCCTATAATCACGTGCATGCATGCTTATTTAAAAAGCAATATGAATGGAAATCTAAAAATAAAATAGAGATGCCAAATTAGATAACTACTACTGTACGACACTTTAAACCAGTATTTCTTTCAGGGATTTTAACTAATTGTCCATGCAGCACTCTTGCATTCTTCCAGCAAGATGACTGTATGGACAGTTCAATAATTGATAATTTAATATGTATCTAGGTTTATTACTTCTCTTACTAACAATATTTAAATTGACGTGTTCCAAATATCGAGCATTTACTATGAACTCACATTCATGTGCAGACACAAGGAATGGTTAATCAATAGTAGTATTTTCTTAAGTACACAAATAATAAACAGAAATCAGAAAAGTTATGAAGTAAATCTCTTAGTCTCTAAGCACAAAGACAATTCCATCGCTCTGTCTACATTCCTGCTTGACTAGCAGGCAGTTGAAATATGACCGTCTGCCTCCTCATACACAAGCAGCAGCTTCACTAGCAAGTAAGCAAGCACGCTGTGAGGTAGTAGCTTGCTCTCACACACACACATCCAAGCACACAGCCTCAACTGAGAGGATGCAGACAATCTTAGAATATATCACATTAAGCTTATTAATGGTATATAGATTAAGTAGATGGCAAGTTTACTTTTAAAGAAATTCTTCGTACAACAGTATGAGGTAGATTACTTTTAGTTACTTCATCAAGTTTCACTAAAAGTTATTTCACATGCAAAGTGTGCAAACTAAATAATTAACAGTTTGATTGTATGGGAATGTGTTACAATTAATTCATTTAGTTCCATGAAAGGAAAATGCAACTGGAATTATACTCAACGGCTCCTTGAAGCTTAGACTTTTGGTCCGCTGTTTTGAAAACTCAATCTGTTGAAGTGTCCAGTACAAAACTCTCCACTCCACAAAAAAGTCTTCAGTTCCACTTTGGTTCAAACTCAGCAACAAAACTTTCAATTCTTGATAACAAACAGCTGCAACAAAGTCTTCAGTCCTCGGTATAGGATCCACAACAGTGCCCGTCCACGCTGTCCTCTTCGTTGAATCTTTTAGCTACGCAGGTAGCAGGGCACAGTTTCTTTTGGATACTGTGGTTTCAGGTGTACAGCAGACCCAGACTGGTTTGTCTGGTAACAATCGTTGTTTAGCCGGGCCTCAGTCTCGTTGCTTGTGGTTATTGACTTGTTGCAGCTTGCTTCCTCGTCTTGGATCGGTTTAGGTAGAGTCCCGTCTTGATTCTGTTTTTAGGCAGAGTCCCGGAGTTGCAGCTTTTCTTAGCAGAGTGACAGCACCTTTTTTAGTATTCGATATGGAGTGCAAAAGTCTTTTCACTCTGCTAAGAAGCCACTTTGATGAGATCGTTTGTGTATCTTGCCTTTTTAACTCACAAATCTTTGAGATTTGTTCTTTTGTCTGCATCCTTTCGTCCAGCAGCTTGTTGCAGTTGGGACTGGTTGACATCTGTGCTTTATGTCTTCCTTGCACCAAACTGCTTGTCTTTGCACTTTTTCAGTATCTTCAATGTCCTTTCAGCCTCACCCAGTCCAGATGCCCTCCTCCTAGCCCTGGTAATCTTCAGTTCAGTATTCCTGCCAGGAACCAAAGGGGCCCTTTTTCTTAAGACACAGCAGTTTGCTCTTTTTCCTAAGACACAGCAGTTTTATTAATTAGTCCAGTTATATCATTAATACACATGATCATATTCAGGGAATATGTCCTACAAGACAGAAAATACATTAATTACGCTACTAATTATATATATATATATATATATATATATATATATATATATATATATATATATATATATATATATATACACATAGGTATATAGGCATATAGGCAGCGTTTGTTCCTTTTTGTTTTATACATTTTATTTTATACGACATCCACAGATATTCTAGCATAAGATCATTCGGAAAATCAAACATTAATGCACATTTCAAATGATCCATTGAAATTCATTTCAAGAGATAAACAATTAGTAGCAAAATATTACACTGTCTGATTAGCAAAGCAATTTCTATTGGAGCTTTAATCCCAGCTCTTATATTCTCTCTTGGTTTCAGCAGGATTGCTGCCAGTTTTGACTTTGTCTGGCCATGTCTGAGAACTAAAATGTAGCCAGCACTTATACTAATTACCCCCCCCCCCCCCCCCCCCCCCCAAGAGTGACACTTGGAGAGTATCAGTTAATCTTTAAGTGTCATGTATTTCAAATAATGGTCGCATAGTATCCTTTATTAAATTTGCCATTTATCATGAATATTTAACCAGGAAACAAACATATATGCTTGCTGTCTGGAGAACTAGAGTATAGGCCTACTGTATGTGAATATACTTACTGGAACAAATTGATATAGGTATTAAGATTGCATATAAAGGCAGCAAAGCATTTCCATGTTGTACGTTTTCAATGAACAGGAATAAAAAACATGTACTGTAGAAAATAAAAATGAACTTTTGACTTAATCCTGTATAAACTAGCTGAACATTTTTTAATTGAAAGCAGAGAATGTTTTTTTTTTTCTTTTTTTCTGGTAATGTTAAATACAGCCATGTGTTCAATATTCATTTTGTTGTTGCGCTTGCTACACCATATTAAATGATACAAATGTTATATTGCTATAAAGAAAACTATACTGCATATCTTTTTGTTTAAATCTTACCTTGATGCTTGTTGACCCTTGTTGACAAAGGGTCAACCGGCATGTTGTCTTGTTGCAGGAGAATAGTTCTTTGGTTTTGTATTTTTACGCCCATTGTCTCAAAGGGTAGCCCCAGGGAGAACACTCCCTCTGGGGGTGACAGGGGAGTGTCTGGGGGCTGGAGAAGCAACAGGGATTAGGAAACATCCCCTTCTGCACACTTTGTTATGGAGGCACACATGCAATTATTCTGTATAGGAACTCAGTTTGTTTGAAATGTCTAGTGAAAGACAACACAGCTCTCAGTTGCAGTAGACAGTTGTTCAGCACAGCTCAAAAGCACCACACAATTCAGAACATCACGCAGTTTTGGGAAAGTTCACATAGTATAGTATTTATTCCCATTCGCCGGCCAACAGCACGGCAGCAGTAATGAACATGGATGCAAACTTCAGAAATGTAAATGGAGAAATATGCATATAGACATATTGAATGGGGCTACATGTACTAAACAAGGTACCACGTTACATTAAGTTTCTGTAATGATTGTGCAATGACAATGTTGTTATGTATCGTTATAACGTATTTAAAGTGTGCATGGGATTCCTCCAGTACCCTGGGGTTTGGAAGCTGTTTTGTTAATAGGCTCTCACACAGCGTCAGGGAGCAATTAAATGTGTTTATCAAAATGAACTTAGACATTCCATTACATAATGTTTCTGTATTTATTTCAAGAAATAGAAATGCACAGTCTGTTTTACTGCGTTTCACTGTACCATTATAGTAAGCATCGGCAATTCAAATACAATTACTGTATGCATAACTATAAACTAACATGAAGGCCTGTTGAATTCATAGCACGCTGCAGCCACACGCATCTACATGCAGTAGGCCCCCTCTTTTCATCATGGGAAACTTTGATAAAGGTATCCTTGTCCAAATAATTTCAAATGATTCAGTTTTTTTTTGTTTTTGTTTTTTTTAGATCCTGGTTCAAGAATAGCCAGTACTATAATTTCGTTCACTGTATAATTCTCTACAGTTAATCCAGTAGCTGCTGTGAATATGTAAAGGGATGTATCAGAGTGATAGCTAATCCGCAAGAAATACCCATCTCTTAAACAGATTTGGCCACACCTGGTCTGTGCATGATAACCGTGCTTAAACAGGCTGGTTGTGGTTTAGCATCTTCAGTACTACATTTTAGTACACCTGAATAAAGGAGTTTCTTGTAATTCTGTCCTGAAAGCCAGCATTTACTAGAATTACCATGAGGTTGTGTCATAATGCCTTTATCATTAAATAATATGCTTACCTGCAGTGACATAACAAGCACTACATTGCTCATACAAGGAGGTGCTGTACTGTTTTTTTTTTTTCTCCCCTAAAACATGGATGCTTATACATTAAGAAACATTCTGAGTAGACCAGTGCTGGACTGGCAATGTAGTGTATAATTCACACATTGAAATGTTTTTTTTATTTTTATTTTAATATTTACATGGTGCATCAGGCATTGTCATGGTGTAGTTGATGTTGAGGGAAGAGTATACCATCTGTGTCACAATACTTTCCCAGTGTAATCAAATAGACCATAAATAAATCCATAAATATTGACCTCTGTGCAACAATTCAGAGTGTGTATAACTGCTCTGATCATATTTGAGCAGATTGTTATTAGGATGCTTCGCTGCTGAATAAGGCTGATCATATCTCCCTGCTTTCCTGATTGGTGGTGAGACTGCAGTCCTGTTATACAGCTACCTGTGAAGTTAGGGATAGGACAGGTGCAATCGAGGGCCTCTCAGGGCTGTGTTAACTGAGGCGGATAACAGCTGACCTACACTGAAATAAAAAGAAAGGTATGCTTTGATCCAAGGAGATTTCAATTGAGAAGTATTTGTGTGTGTGTGGTGCTTGGGGAGGTTGTGCTACTTATTCCCCACGCAATGAGGGTGACGGCTGAATAACTTTCAACGTGAGGCTGTGATGTTCTGCTTTGTTTATTAAACAAGCTAAAAGTCCACTTTTCTTTAATTTTTCCTCTACTGTGATCCTTCAGGGAGTTTCTATTTCTGTGAGTTAGGAATCGAAAGCTATCATGTAATGAGAGTAAGTGGAATACACCCAGAGAGATAGCAATAGCACTTTATAATACATAGCAACTCTCCAAGAAATACATGTATATAACAAATAACACATTTAAAATCACAATATGATCCAATGTTTATTATTGAAAACATTTAAACCTGCAATAGGATACAGTCAGCTGAGATTTGCAATTGGGTACTGCAAAAAACAGTTACAGGTAAATATCAGTTTCTTACAATTAACATTTGTAATTCATGTTACTTTAAACACAATTATAAGCAGTATGGAAAGGCCAGCATTAGTAAGGGGCACAAAAACAACCCTTATGCTTGTGTGATGTTTTGGTGTATGCGTCATTCTGCTGAACTATGAATATTGCTAGAAACATTACTGTAATGATAAGAGCCAGATACAAACAAATTACAAAATCAATTCTACATAAGAGTAGCAATTATAAATCTTGTTGCCGTTTCTTCTAAGTGATAGCATTGTTAAATCCCAATGGTGGCTCAATAAGTGTGTAAAAAACTACATGTAATGATATTATGTACTACACCTGTGTGTGGAAACTGCTGCAACTCTATTCATCACACCTGTTTACGAGTCATGTGAAATTGTATTGAGAGACAAGTCCTAACATAATGCTGTGTTAATGCAAAATGCCCACAGGTGGGATTAATCATTCATTGATTAAACCTCATAATACATATATACATGAGAGCAGTGGACTGACTCTGACCCTCACTTCTGTGCTTTAAACCTACTGTATCTTTATATGTAGAAAACAATTAAAACTGGATCGAAGTTTTTCTTTTCTTTTATGAGTGACTGATGGTTCATGTGCCAAAGCAAGAAGTAAGAACCAGTTTGATAGACATAGTCTAGAAGGGATTCTTCTTGTATTGTGACACTTTAAATCTGGTTTTACTGTAAACAACTACGCAGAGGAATAAGTACAGTATGACTAAACAGTGTAAACAGTAGTTGTTTTGGATTGAGGAATCTTAACCGTCTTAGTGCACTGCAGCTTGCTTTTGACTTTCTTGTTTGATGCGATCACGACTATGGGAGAGATGGAGGCATAGAGCAAGGAGAAGAAAACCCTCACGTTGTTCAAATCGGCAGGAACCTTGAGCGCATACAGAGTGTAGATCCAGGTGATGTTGTCGACACCGAAGAAAACCACAAACAGGGTGACGAAAGTGACTACGATTTTGGCCGCTCGCATTTCTGGCGTGTTCTGGTTCTGCTCAGAGCTCCGAATGCCCTTTACCTGCTGGCGGTGTCGATAGAGAACAAATAAAATGTACGAGCTGGTGGCCACCATGAAAAATACGAAGAAGAAATCTCTCAAGAGGTTCATGATGCCGGTCCCTATGTAGGACGCTTCGTTAGGATACTCCACAAGACAGAAGCTCAAATTGAGAGCGAATTTGACACCGGTGATGTTCCGGATCTGAGATGTATACAGGAAGCTATAGAAGGACGTCGTCGCATCCAGGAGCCACAAGAAGACAAAGGATGGCAGGATCAGCGTGGGGAGCTTTGGCTTTAAGCACGAAAACCGGGAGGTTGCCGGCGCGATCAGTATGCTCTGGTAAGCACTGAGGAGGGAGGTCATGGACATGGACATAGCCCTGGTCGTTCTGTAGATATAAATGAGAAACTTGCAGGTTAAGGAGTTGTAGAATCCCCTGTAGTTTAGTGAAAAGAGGGTTTGTGGGATTCCTCGGTTGAGGATTATCAGCAGGTGAACAAAAGTCAGCATGAAGACGATGCTGTCGGCTGGCAGCAGTTTGCGCTCCACGCAACCGATGTGTCCAAACACCAGCAGAACGATGATGTTTCCCGGGATCCCCACTGCAATGAGAAGCAGGTTGGATGCAGCTTTCAGGATAGTTGGCAGATCCATTGGCCTCTTTAACCTACTGACGATCCCTGGAAAATGACGGAGAGTTAACAAAACAAAACACCTTGCCACCTGCCCGTGCTGCCTTAAATTAATTTAATTGAAGTAATTTGTTTAACAAAACAAATCCAAGTTATCAACAAAAAACACATCTGTGCTAAAATAAATGCTTTAGCTAATCTCTATATGCTACATATGCTATAACACTGAAAATTACCTGCACATATTTTAGGAGACATAACTTCCTTAATATCCAGAGGCTGTTTACATCTTCCAAGCTAAAAGCACATGTGTTCTACATACCTTACAGAGCACTGAGCTGGCTGGGATTGCAGGCTCAGGGTGCATCCTGTATTTATAGTTGAGTTTAATAATCCCGGTGGGAAAAAGGACCCCGGGCCAATATTAACATATACCCAGAAGAATAAAAATACAACTAATGGTCCTTAACATATTCGAGGCAAACAAAACAAAAACTAATCGCTGTACCAGGTAAACTGTTTTAATGAGTAGCAAATAAATTGAACGCTAAACAGTACTTTATGTAATAAACTCATTATAGAACCCCAACCATTATTAGTCCGTCTATTTCTATCGGGTATTTGGTTCGCAGCTTAATAACCAGTGTGAGTATATGTATTAAAATAGCTGTGCATTTTTCCATCACCTTTACGTTCTGCATGTTACACTGTATGTGTGGCCTGAGACACAATTACAAGTTTGGATCCTTCTAAGAATGGGGATTGCCAAAACTGTGAGGTATGCTGATAGATTCAGCTATGTGGGTTTGTGCAGTGCGACTCACTGTGAGTGAACTGTTTTTACATTTTGACTGTGAGCCAGGGTTTAACGGAGGTAAGAATGTAGGGAGTTATTGGTGTTGCTTATGTGATGTACTGTATACTGGAATGATTACTAATTGCTCTGCTATGGTTTCTCCAGGGTAATATGTTGGGATTATAATGCTATCCCAATGGTTCATAAGGACATTTCGGTATCTTTGTATGTCCACGTGGTGTTTAATTAATATATTAGTCTCATTTTCTTTACCTGACCAAACGAGATGATAAAGAACGACTTTTATAGACTGTGAACATCTAAGAAAGAAAAAGTTTAGATCAAAAGACTTCCAGTCCAAATGCCCACACCCTTGACAATGCTTAATACCAGTACAGAATAAACACTGATCACTTGCCACCATTCCCACTGCTTCCAATTAAAGCAACGGGCAATTAGACCCCCTTAATTACATATTGTAATTGCACTGTGCTTATGTGCTTATAGTGCTGTGAAAAACAAATGAGCAGGTGTTTAATGAGTACATGTTACTGAAAGATGACGCAGGTAGTTTGTAGTGTACAGTACATGGAGTAATTGGGTCACAAGTCTATTGCTTTACAATAATGTAGAAGCACTGTGCAACAGTGCAAAGCTGTTAAGGAGAGGTCATTTGGCATTCTTCTGCAGACAGTTTCCAGCAAATCCTTGTCAATGCT